>NC_133202.1:3082500-3177500 GCF_958299795.1 Porites lutea | reverse complement strand
GTAATCGTTAGGGGTTCACCGCTCGGTCAAACTTGGGCCCTGTGACATCACCCGGAGAAACTCTGTCAACCTTTTTCATACTTTACGTGGACAACATGGCGAAAGGTAATTATGCTTAAGGAGTCTAGGCAGGGGCTAACCAAGCTTTGAACGATTTGGTTCTGGTGATTTGGTCCTTAGTAGGTAAAGTTCCTTACTACTTTCGCATTTTGGAGTTGGAGGAGGAGCCTGTGGAAATTTAAATGCAGAGCTATCTGGTCTTAGTACGTTGTCATTTAAGTTGTCTTCTCCCACTTCTTCTAAACAAGGTGGGTGGTAGTCCTGTTCTGTGTTTCCTGTGGGTATCCTGTGAAGCTTTTTGAGCGATTTTCGCGGCCTGATAGGTTTGATAAGTTTGGGTTTCTCGTGGACTTCCCACTGGTACATAACAATTCGTGGAAAAACGACATCTTCAGCGCTTAGGTGTTGCAGTTTATCAGGTGGCTCTCTGCTAACAAGATCATTTTGGATCATTTTGTACGAAAACGCTACTCTAGTTGGAGCACCTTTGAGCTCAAATTGGCTTTTTTGCTGGGCATAAAGGTCAATACTTCTCAAATTAGTCCCTTTGTTTTTGTTACCACTTATAACAGGACTCAATTTCGCCAACTTTTTAACTTCGTGAGTGTTGTCTTCTGCCACCGAGGAAACTTTTTCCCTTTGTTCAACTGATTTTTCGTTGGCTTTCATATTTGCTTCTGCGTTTTTCTCTGGTGAGCCACATTTTTGCTGTTCCCCGCTATTGGACTTTCTCTTGCCATGAGCGTTCAAAAGTTTTTCTCCGTCGGTTTCGGGTATTCGGTCCAGTGTTGCTCGAAAAGCGTACCGTGATATATTAGCCTCGTTCATCGCGTGACCAACAGCCGTTGGTTCACATATGAGGTAGTTTGTGCCTTTCGCATCACTTGGCCGTCTTAGTTTCTCGCCTTTTGCTCTCGAGGAGAGCGGCATATTCGCAACGTTCAAAAAGCTATTTGCTCTAGGCAAACGAATCCCTTGACGATCGAATCTCGAGGGTGTATCTGCGCGCCGGTTTTGTGATTTGTTTACTATTTTCGGTAGGCTAATGGTAGATGACATCTCTTTCCAGTCGCTTTCTTGTTCGTTTGACCCGCAGGAAATATCGTCGTCAAAATCTTCTCCCACATGTTCTGGAATTGATTCGAGGGTTTTGACGCGATATAACATGTTCCTAGCGTTTGTTCTTTCCACCAAGTACGGCAGAGAATTTCTTTCACGCATAATTCCACGTTTTTGCGGCGTAAAGAAGCTGCAGTCAAATCTCCACCGTTTATAGCTTGCTTCTTAAAGTTTAAAGTTCAAAACTTTTCTGGATCAACTGTTCTCCTTTTGAACAAGTGTACATTCAAATCGAAGCCATGAAAGTTGTTTATGAGATTTTCCTATCTTCGAGTTGTTGATGTAATTCTCAGTGTGTTCCTTTTAGAGTTTTCTTAAATTTAACTTCAACGGTTTCCTTGACTTTCGTGAGCCAGCTGCGATAGATACGTAAAACATTCCTGTTAGCATCAAGTAAAAAAATGAAAACTTCACTAATTATCGAGTTTTTATCTGCCTGTAGTACAAAATACGCCGGACTTAACATTTTGTAACTTTGCCTACCCCGTTCAAAACGCTGCTCCCGCTCTCTATAGCAACTTCTTTTTCTTCGCTGTGTTTTTTTTTTCAGTGTTGCTTCTGTTCCGCCCATAAGACCCAACAAACATATCAGTTGAACGTATTTGAAATAAACGCATTAGGACCTAGACGGCTTAAATACGACGAAGTACAAAATTGGCGTTTGTTTTGCTCGCGTTTGTTGTAAAACTAAACAAACTGTTGTTGTGATGAAATCTTAGTTTAGTATTATATGACCATCTATACCACTGCGAACTCATAACTTGTCAACTAAATAACTATACAGGTGTTATGTAAATTTGTAAATTAAAGTGCAAATACGTTAAGCCTAGTTCGGTGGTTCAAGTAGTCTGTTGTGGCCAATTTTTTTGGGAAATCAGTGTATTGTCTAGAAAATTGTTAACGAATGACCTTAAGATTTATAGATTTATATGTAAGATTTATTTTCCCCCTGAGTATTGTGTTGTGTGAAAAGTGAAACAAAAAACCGTCGAGTGACATGTTATTGCTCGGGCTCAAGAAATAAAATGTCGAACTTTTATGAAGTAACATAACTTGTTAGTAGTCACTTTCAAGTCAGCTCATTGTTAAAACGAAAGAGTTACGATTTAAATGACTAAAATTTGAACTGGTGTGGAATGTAAAGCTGTGTCTACTTTACTTACCTCAGCTCGGATTTGCGGTGCTTGTTTTCGCCAAATGATTACGCTGCAAATTGAATATTATTGCTTTCTCTCGTGTACTTGCCTTCACAGTGAGACACAAATATTTTTGTTGTCATACTGCGAAATGTTAATCTTCTAAGTAATTAACTTATTCAGCGGCGTAACATTTGTAGCAATCTTATCACGATGACTTATATACGGTTATGGAGACGGTGAAATCTCACATAGCCAAAATAACTCCGGCGTAATAAAATAGCTGGCAATATTTGTTTGGTAAATCTTTAAGCCAATCACCTTGGGTATAAGCTTCATTTAAATTGTTAAATGAAAGGATTTCCTCTAAAGTTTTTGAAGTTAAAACCACAAACATCACCAGTGGAAAGCTCTCCACGCAATTTTCCTTTGAATTGCCACAATTGAGGATTTTCGCTTAGAACCAAATGTCGTGACTGAATAGGTCTCCAAGGATGGAATTGAGGTCATATCAACATAACCTTAAATATTAAGCATATCAGTGGCTTTAAATAACCCAAACTATATAAAACATTTATTTTCTGCACTCGTTATCATAAAAATGCACGACCGCAATGGATTCGTTCGTTGATAATTTTGCTCACTTCATTTCCTTCATTTCCTTTTTCATTTCATTTCCTTTTCAAAATTCCTCAGACCATAAATACATTCTATGATTATTTAGATCCGCCACTTAATCGCACTTTCTTCTTTGATCCTATTATTCCGGAAGATATCAATTTAGAAATTTCAGTTTTGCAAGACAACAAGGCCCATGGTCTTTACTCATCTCCAGTTAGGCTGCTGAAATTGGCAAAAAGGGTCATATCCGTACCTCTAGCCACGATTTTTAATCAGTCTATTTGCTCAGGGATTTTTCCATCTAAACTAAAGTGTGCTAAGATTATCCCGATATTTAAGGACGAAGATGACACGCTGCCCGAAAACTACCGACCTATTTCTCTGCTCTCGATTTATAACAGGATTTTTGAAAAACTTATGTACTCCAGAGTTACCAAGTTTGTCAAAGATTGCAACATTCTCTATGATCAGCAATACGGTTTTCGCAGTAAGCACAGTACTCAGCATGCTGTACTTGATATTGTTAACACAATTCTCCAAAACATGGACAACGGTAAATTTTCGTGCGGTGTTTTCATCGATCTCAAAAAGGCTTTTGATACTGTTAACCATGAAATTTTGTTAGCTAAACTTGAAAATTATGGTATTAGAGGTGTAATCAACTCCTGGTTCAGATCATACCTGACTGATCGGAAGCAAACTACGGAAGTTAATAATGTTGTGTCTGAGGCTGAAACGACCTTGTGCGGCGTGCCACAAGGCTCAGTCCTCGGACCACTCTTATTCCTACTGTACATCAATGATATTTACAAGTCCTCTTCGTTATTTGCCTTTTATCTATTTGCTGACGATACTAGTATAATACTTGCAAATAACAACCTAAAGGAACTCGAAACACTTGTTAATCGCGAGCTTGGCAACGTCAACGAATGGCTAAAGGCCAACAAACTGTCCTTGAACATAAAAAAATCAAATTTTGTAATCTTTCGTCCCCGGCAAAAGAATATTTCCTTCATACCTAGGATTAGAATTTTTGACTCCGTGACTAACACCTACGCAAACCTTGAAATGAAAGATTATGTAAAATATCTTGGCTTAATGATTGATTCAAATCTTTCATGGAAATACCATATCGAATCTATCTGTCACAAAATCAGCAAGTCGATAGGAATTATAGCTAAAATTCGACATTATGTCCCGCGTCGTGTTTTACTTTCAGTTTACAACTCATTAATTGTCCCTTACTTGACTTATGGTATTTGTGGTTGGGGAAATTGTGCCTTGACATTTCAAAGAAAGATCGTAACTCTACAAAAACGGGCCTTACGTCTCATTTACTTCAGTAAGTCTAAGGAACACGCCGTACCCTTCTTTCTCAAATCAAATTGCCTTCCCCTGTCTAGCATATTTTTCAGAGATTGTAGCTATTTATTGTATGATATCAACAGACAGATAGCACCAGTTAGTATTCTCAATCAGTTCGTTAAAACAAGTCAGATTCATAACTACAGAACAAGATCTGTCTCTAGCGACTCGTTTTATGTTAAGTTCTCTAGAACCGATAAAATGTATGCCTTTTTCACGAGAATCGGTGCCCAAATTTGGAACTCTATTCCGTATTCGATTAAAATACTTAAACGTTCGTCCTTTCGTAAAAAAATAAAGGAATTATTACTAAATTTTTTGCGGTCAGAAGATGATTATGTCGAAGTCTCCCGTCTTATTAAGTTATTTAATACTTTAGGTTAGCCTCTCTTCGTAATCGTTATGTACATGCCTTGTTTTATGTTAGTTTAAATTCTATTTACTGTATTGTAGTGTCTTCACTGTTATTTAGTCCATCTATATATAAATCTTGTTTTGTAAATTGTGTTCAGCTCCCCCCGCCTCGATTAGTTCATAAGCTATTTGCGGGTGGGAAAGTAATGTAATTAGTTATTTTCCGATTTTCAATAAAATTTGTTGTTGTTGTTGTTGTTGTATTTCAACTTCACACCATCAATCACAAAACCACCCTGGTTTCCATTGTTAGAGTAAATTTTCCCGTCAAGGCACATTTTTAACGTTCCATTTTTAAGCGATACTTCGCTTTATCCGACAAAGCGTGGTTCTAAACTAAAAAGATAAAATGTTTTGTCTTAGAGACGCTTCTTGTTAAGGAGAAACTGTCTTGGAAACGGTTTTTTAAACCATTAAAAATGTTAATTAATTGTCGCTTTTAGAGTGTACCACTCCTTGACACTTAGAAATTGATTACAGTTCTTCTGTAATCTGAATTCCCCAAGAAACTTTACTCGCCCGTTCGGCAATTTAAGAACGGAATTCACCAGCCTACTAGTAAAATTCACTAGCCTCGGGCTATCAGACACCGTCACGAATTTGCAGGCTAAAAACAAAAATTTAGTTAGCCGTTTTTCTTCTCTTTTTTTCATTTTATTTTTTATCCAAAAAACTAATTTTGATCAAACCTTGCTTCGGTGGTCTTGGAATAAATTATCGACAGATCTAAGTGATTCTTCCTTCAAAACGCTCTCAAATTTGGTTTTAAAAATCCATAGCGGACAATGAAGGGAACATTTTAGCTTGTGCCGTAAATGTTGCAACTCGCCATAGCTTATTGAAGCTGTTTTTAAAAGCTGCCATACTCTTTTTAATTTTCACGAGCTTTGAAGGGTTGGAATAGCTTGAAGTAAAACTGTTTCAGACATTTCGTCTCCCCGATCACAGGATAAGAAAACACTCTCCTCTTGACTGTATTGTTTTCTTTTAATTAAGTGTAACTGGCTAAAAACCTTTAGTTCATAATGGCTGCTGTTTTGGTGTGAACTGAGACCGACTCGGTAGACGTGCTGGAATCGGTGAATGAAAGAAAGAGAGAGAGAGATAAGTGTTGTGATCACGTGAAAAATTGATCGTTTGTTCCAGAATCTCTCCGTTAAGTCAGGTTAGTCGCGACGGCGCTCGAGTAAGAAGAAAGAATGATAATCTTTTCTAATTGGATGGTTTCATGACAATAATCCGTAGTGGTTCAATACGGTATTTGCGCAAATATGACTTAAGAGACTTGGCACGTTATTTTAAAACAATTTAAATGGACTATTTTGACATAAATGGGCGTTTGAAGCGTTGAAGGTTACTATAGTAAACAAAAGTAAGCTTCCACGTGACACTTAACGCTCCAACAAGACAAATTTCATAGTCTTCCAAGTTAACCTTAACATGTTCATTCCTAGCCTGCGTGGTAGATGTTTGAAAAAGAGCCTGCGCGTTGCTTTCCAGCTCCTCTTACTCCCACCAAACCGGCAAACATGCAAACATTTTTATTTTTCCAAAAAAAATACCGAGTCTTATAATTTTTCAGTTTATTTGTAAATCTTTTACTTGCTTACGCGACTTCATCTCATTATTTGAAGTTGACCCTTTGAATACACATGTATACCACGGTTTTCCTAGTTGTTTTCTTCTAGCCTACCTGCAATATCCACATACAAATTCTCCTGACTGATCACCTTACATTTCCTTGAAGAATTAGTTGAGAGAATTTGTTAAAAGATCACGCATTTTCCCCTTTGGTGACCATTTTATCAACTCTCATAACTTTTTCTCTTGATTATATACTTATAATGTTTGAAGAAAATGGATGTTGGTTACTCTAGTGTCTCAAAGGATCCACCTTGAAACGCATGCCACGCGTGCATTTTTTTCTACTTGACAAGCGCGCAGATTTCTCAAAAAGCTCTACTACTCATTACTCTGCGCATGACAGCGGTGGTTTCTTTCCTAGCTTATCGGCATTGCGTACCCTTTTTGTTTTAAGTCATGGAATGTTCTCAACGGATATCTTATTTGGTCTTTTTCGAACTTATGTATTTATATACCCGTAAATAGAGTGAAATAGTCCTTTTCGATATTTCCGCTTAATACAGACTCTAATGACCAATTATACGTGGTTAGCCTCGACTTAAAGTAAAATTGCCACAAATACCGTCAGCGAGATGACCTGAATTTGAAATTAAACAATAGACAGAGTTGCAAACAGGTCGTCGCGCTGGAATTTGTGAATGTATTCGCTTCAGATTGAAGCTAACCCTGTAAAAATGGGTCTTCACCGCTTCTATTCTGCGGTCGGGGAACTTGAAAGTGGACTTTTCCAATGAAAAAGTTTTCCAGAATATAATATCACGTGGTCTGAAATGCAAAGTCAGCTGACCAATCCCGTCCTCAGAATCTTCGCTACCCTTGTCCAGCGGAACGGGCAGTGATTCTAAGTATAGAACAAAAGGGTCGCAACTGGGACCCGCAGATTGACCGCAGTTTGACATTCCTTGGCACTTCCGTGAGGCAAAATCGTAGAAAAAACGTTTCTAAGTAATACAATGTACATGTACGATCTCGTATTTATTGATTTACTTGACTATATTTTAGTCAGCATCACTCTTTTATTTCGCAGCATTTTATGATAGCTATGTGAAACGCACAAGGCGAGGGCGAGATGTCCACTGCCATGAGTTTATCTTGGGCATGCGCTGACAATTGTCCCTAGACTCTCTCTACCGATAGCGCATCGTTATGTGACAGGAAGATGGCCAGACCCGAATCACATATTGTCGGGAAGTATTTTTAGAGCGTATTTTTTCAGTTCTGTATTTACAGCAATGAAGTAGTCTGACTATGGCATGATGATCTCTTCATCGTCTGAGTTCGACAGTGAAGGCGGGGGAACTGGGGAGCCGAAGTCACAAGATTTTAACTGATCCAAGTGAACTTGCAGTTCAAACGGAGATATCATTCCACTGCGCATCTTTTGGCGTCGCTTAGGGCTCAGCGCACCATTTTCCACAGTTTTACCGTGCGCTTTTACTGGGTATTGGTGAAACATGTGGGGAGCACAACCCTCGCTTTTTCTTCGTTCATTTATCCTCCCGCACAGGGCACTTTTCGCCCTCTGCTTGGCTATGCTTGAGTCAAAACGTGCACTGCGTTGTTCATTACACGAATGGCATAGGCGGTTATTCTGGTTGAGCGAGCTATTCGGCGCATGCTCACTTCCTAACCATCTCCCAGACGCGTGTATGTTCCTTCCGGTTATGATAACACTGTCGCTGACCGAAGAAATAGGTCGAGGGCGGGCTCGGCCATTTCTTGAGCCCGCAAATTCGGACAGCGATCTCGTATCCTCCAGTCGACTCAGTCTTTCGCTTGCCTGCGCCGTTGCTATGGCAGTTTTAGATACGGGCGCAAGTAATATCGGTCCTTTAATGCTTAAAGCTATTTCGCCTTTTGTGGGCTTAGCAAAGGCTGCCGTGGGTCTTGCCGCAGGAATTTTCCCGCGGGATGCCTCGATAGGATTTCGGAATCTGCGGGATAGAGTTTTAATAACATTTTGGACGTCTTCGCGATCTTTTTCGGATATCTCAGGCGGATAAAGATAATTAGTTTTTTCTGTGTTTGTTTCCACTTGAACGGCTATTATATCCTCAGCAAAAGTGCCTTCATCTTTTGTATTTTCTTCGTTGGTTGCGGTATCATTTTCGATTCCAGCGTGACTTGAAAGAGTGTTTTTATCGGCAGTATCAACGTCCAATTGGTTTTTGTCGCTTTCCGTAGCAAAACGAACTCTTCCACCCTCCGTTGTATCTCTTACTGGTTTGACCCCGTCTCGTTCTCTCATCTTTCTAATCTGCACTTTAGTAACAAACGGAGTTAGGTCCACTCCTTTCTTAAAATTCCGTTCAAGATTGCTCTTTCCGTATTTAAAACGTATTTGCTGAGCTTTGTCGTCAATTTGTCTGATTTTGACGGACATTTTGTTGCATTGCAGAAGCGAATTTCTGCTGGCTCCTTTTTCGCTTGGTGCTGGCGGACGATAGTGCCTTATGTGACTAGAACGGCCCTGATTTTGTTCCCATCCTGTCTGGAGCCAGGTCATATCTCGTCCTGTAGGCACAGCCATAGGCAACTGACAGTCTATGAATCCTGGAATAAGGTAAGAGAAAAAATGTTTTGTCAGAGCATTGCGTTTTACTAAGGGAACTTTTAGTAAAGGAACCTAGAACGACAGATTTCGAGTTTAACTTGAACGAAGTACAAATTGAATTACGAATTTCAGTTCGATTTTCAGTTTTGGGCTTGAGAGGTGGTCTTCCGAATGTGAGTCCATGTTCTTATTCAACACTTCTTCCCCAGTCACTCTCAAGCGCAGGTCAGGAGAGGCCCTAGCAAAAATATTATTTGCACGTTTTTTTCCTTTCTTGGCACAGGTACCCCAAGTTCACGAGTGAGAAACGCTGTTGCATAACAGAAACGTTATAAGGGTTTGTGTGGGGATTTTAGCGATCGTTATTTAAGGCTCACTTGTGAGCTTGGGGTACCTGTGTTGTTGGCCGCAAGACCGATACCAGTATCGCAGAAAAAATTTGCGACAACGCTGCAGAAAAGGTCAAAAGCCTCTAAGAAATCGAACCAATTGTCTCTCGAGATTTGCCCGACCTGTGTTGTGTTGTTACTGTTGTTCTATAGTCTCGTGAATAATTTATTCAACAAGCTGCTAATTTTAGCTAATCTTAGCAGCTTAATTTACTGATTTAAATTAGAAAGACGAGTCAATAAATGATTGTCTTTCAAGATTCAAGATAATATTTTCACTGCGATTAAAGAGGATTAGCTTTCCTCTTTATTGTCTACCTTAAACTTCTTTTTTTCTTGTCACAGCGAAAAATTAATACAGGACTCAATGTGTTGGTAGACAAGCTTGTTAATTTTTTGGTTCCGAACTTGGCAGCCTTTGTTATTTTTTTGTCCAAAATTTGTATGGTGTCCGACTTTACTCCCCTTTAAGCAGCGGAATCTTCATTTCTGTTTCAACTAATTAGAGAAAAAAATCGCAGGCTATGTTTAGACTATAGCGGATAACTTTTCGTGCCGAGACCAAAGGCTATCAAAAACTATATCCGATATGTGACTCTCCACTTTAGAGATCAGTGCGTCGTAGCTTCGCTTCGTTATAGAAATTGCGCTGAAATCAGCGTTCTTATGTGGGAACAGAAGCCGTATCTGGTTTTCTTGCCGGCACAAAAGCTTTCTGGCATAGTATGAACACCTATCCAATTTGTGACTTTCCACGTTAGAGATCGGCACAGCGCAGCTTCGCTTCGTTACAGAAATCGCGCTGAAATCAGCGTTCTTATATGTGAACAGAAGCCGTATCTGGTTTTCATGCCGGCGCAAAAGCTATCCGGTATCATGAGTGTGGACACAGCATTACAAAACACAGAACATGACTTGTATAAAATTTTTTCTTCATATCTGTGAAACACCATGCATAGATGAATTACAAAGGATTCTGATTTTGGGAGGATGTCAATGATTACTTTTCATTCCCTTGGTGGCCTTCGCCGAAAAATTAGAACAAAACTCATACGTGCCGTAGTTACGAAAGCGAAAAAAAAAAGTATTAATTAGCTCATTTTCCTCAGGTTGCACAACTAGACGATGCTGATTTGTTGCATAGTAACGGTAATTTTGTACTGTATATTGATTTTTAAGTGTATTAAATTCGACATATGCATACTTATTGCTGTGGGCAAAAAATTTTAGTAAGCTAAGCATTCCGGGATATGAATGCTCTCGATGAGTAACTGACTTTTATCCTTTCTGAATGTGGAAGACTGAAAATGATAATAAACTCAAATCTAAATTGGTTTAGCTCGAATAAGGCGTTGGATTTTATTTTTCATAACCTTGAAAACTCTCGCTTGAAAAACCTGGGGTTCAAAACCTGAATACAGTTTCAATATTTTCTTCCCACGCCATATTTCAAGTTGTCAAGTTTCATTTTCCCTTTAAGGCACACTTTCCTTCTGGCTAGCCGAAACTAAATTATTCTGAATTTGAAGTTCATTAAACCTTGTACTTGAAAATTTTTACTGTATATAATCTCTTTAATCGTTTAAAGGTAAACAGTAGTCGTCAGGTACTGGATTGTTTGTTAGTGTCAGTGTGAAGATGGTTGAGATATGCCATTTTCAGGTTGTACTTCGTTACGATATCTCTCAGTGCAATTATTGAAAAAAAACATGGAGTGGATGAAAATTGGTGCGGAAAATCTTAATGTTGAAACAGTTCACTTAATGAGGCGCAAATACGAATGAATCAAGGATGGAAAGGTGAACGGCAAATTTAAAGTGAAGGGTCTGGTTTTTCGACCTGAGGGTAAATGTCGTCGAGCTACATACAGAATTGAATTCAGAGTTCTTCGAGTTGAGATTCTCCCTTGTTTGTTCAGGGCAAACTCAATGGAATGATTCCGATTTTGTATAAAACAGGAATTATTCACACAAATGTATCTTCTGCAGTCGAAACGAGATTTGAGGCAAAGGTGGACTAAACTGAATTCATGCAAGAAAACTGATTCCCGAGAAGACTGAAATTTTAAAGGTTATATTTAGCTCATTCCGGCGTAAGTGTCTGTGTAAAGAAATGTGCGTCGTTCAGAAAATTGAAAGCAAAATAAAGCTTGAGAACAGAAAATGTGTAAGAAGACTTACTTACTGAAAAATTCCTGGTTGAATTCACGGTATTGTACCCAGTGAGGCTTAATCCGACGAAGTCACTCTGCCTGCTTCGTTTTGTGAAAGTCAATTATAGTTTGAAAGTCTTGAATTTGGATGTCAAATAAACCTCACACTCTCCTAGATTGCACCTGCTCCTTATAATGAGGATGTTTTCTTTGCATATTAAATATATTTCTTTCAAACTCCAACCTACGTTTCGTATTAGGATATAAGCAAATGTAAATAATATCTTCTAAGCCCTGTAAATCATTCATAATTCCTAATTCCGAGCGGTATTTGTTAGGCCTATTACAAGCGTGCCTAAATGAAAGAATGTTTTAACCGTGCATTATAACGCGCGTACAAAATTAGTGCGTAATTTATACCTCAGAAATTATTACCGCGAGGAAAAAAACATCAATTTTATTCGCGTTAATTTTCACGCCAAGCGTTTAATGTATAAACATTCTTCTTTCGAAGACAAAGAGTTACGAACGGCTTTTTAATGTACCTCCGGTTCGAGGCCAAATAGCTTAATAGGAAAAACAACAAACTGGTCAACTCGTGTGCATGAATTATTTTTTGATAACTTTCTATGGATAAATGAATAAGGGGAATTTCTAGGAGCTAGTCGTCTGTATTTTTTTTTTCTGTCATGAAATTTATTTGAAACAAAGGGATTTACGTTGAGGAAAATACTAAGCGCGTAAGACAAAATTTTAAATCGTTAAACTGTTTAACTCATTGGCTACGCAGTCTGAAAGCACAACTGTAAAATGAAGCAACAACTGGAGGTGGCTTTTAAACCTCAATTTAAAATACTCATGTTTTTTCCTTTTTATGATGGAAAGTGATAAAAGTGCCATAAAGTACAGGAAACGAGTCTAAAAACTGTACGATTGAGCGCGGACGGAGGAGCGCGGGCGCATTTTCCAAACAGCGGCTGGTGATAGAAAAAATGATTGGTACGGTGGTCCGACATTTTCTTGACTCAAGTAAGGGAATCCAAAAGAGTCTTGGATTCTGGATTCCATTCGTTAGTGGGATTCCGGATTCCTTGAGCTGTATTCCGGAATCCAAAGCCCAGGATTCCGGATTCCACTAGCAAAAAATTCCCCGTCTCTGGAATCCGTATCCCCTACATGTGGCGAACTTTCGGAGTTTGATTCGTCGTACAGACTTTAGAAAATCATCGTCAAGTCAGTGATGGCACGTTACATAATTAACTTCGTCCCTGACACTCAAAATCATATCTCTCGTCTCTCTTTTAAGATATCAAAAGAGGTCAGAATATACCTGACCTTATAGCATTTGGAAAGTCGCAAGAACAATTTAGTGCCTACAGAGCTCTTTGCAGGCGAGTGCCGAGATGTTCTTTGGTTTTAGATTGTTCAGTTCGCTTTGTGATTGACTCGCCACTTCCTCGACCAATAAGAGAGTACACTTCAATCAAACCCAGTACCTAAACGCCTTGATTAGCCTTAGCCAGAGGCGCTTGAGAAGCAACGCGCGCAAAAAAATTGGTGGGACGTGGACGCGCGCGTGGTTTCCTCCGCCCTCCGCGCCTCTCAACACCTGTTACGCAATCTACATACAAATTATGGAAAGGTGTGCTTGGTGGTCATGTAATGTTTCGCGTGTGTGCTTTGTACGGTGGAACCTCGATATAACGAACCGCCAATGGACCGACAAAATTTGTTCGCTGTGACGAGGTTTCTTTATATCGAGGTTGTTTTTCATAGATTTTGCTGTTACTGGAGTAAAGAAAATCATTCGTTATACCGTGGACTTCGTTATGTAGGGGTTCGTTATATCGAGGGGTTTGGGGGTATTTTTTTTTCCAAACCATTATTCCAAAGAGTTACGTTTGAAAAATGCTAGCGTCATATGCGAAAGACGAAGGTGTTAGCCACGAGCTGGCGAGTAACCCCACTCTGTAAGGAAGCTTCCGTCACGATCCTGTCGTGAGACTTCGATGGTCTCGTATTGACACTCGCGGGAAAACCCGCCAAATAAATAGTCATCATTATGAGAAGAATCAAGACCTGCGAGCTAACAGTCTTAACGCTCTCGTGGAAGACGTTGCTTGGAGGCTAAGAATATAAAAATGGTCGCTTTAAAGGGAATGTAGTCAGAGAATGTGAACATCTTATAGCGATCACCTGAATCGTGTATATATACTAAATAGAGGTGGCTTGTATAAGTGGCCTTTACCACAATACTTTACTCACCTTTGCTGTAAGGTATCCATGATTGCTGTTGTTTGTTTCGAGTCTGTTTCTACTTCACGGCTCAAGTGTAGAATCTCAGGGTCCTAATTAGCTGCTGTTCCGTGGTTCCGTCGCTTTGCCGAGATGTTTTTCTTTAAGTTTCTGTGAAGGAGGAAGGCATTAGCACACCATTAAATTGTTTACAGTAAACTTAAGAGCACATTTAACGTTTAGAGCTAGCTGTTAGTTTCATTTGCATATCGATGCAAACGTCCTCTACATACATGTGGCAAACCGTAAGTAATTTTCTGTGTTTTGCATAGATCTCACTTCGCTTGTGGTTGTACATGTAGCTGTGTTAAAAGGGCGACTTATCGAGACTTAAATTGTAGATTCGAACTTTGGCTAAGCCGCTCAAGAGCCCAGAATTCCACCGCCGTTATACAAACAAAGAATCTTGCACAAACCGGAAAGGCAGCGAGGAAAAAATGTTGTGATGTCTATTCGCTTCAAAGAAGATCACTTCTGGTCTTAAACATCGGCTGTATCGTTGTGAAGAATTATCATTTACTTTTTCGTGTCAAACACGGCGATTCAAATTGTAGGATTTGTAATTAGGGCAACGCTGGTGTGTCATTAGTGACCCATTATATTAAGCCTGATAGCTTTTGTAAAGCTGTGTTTTAATTTTTGCAATAGCAGGATTTTTGAGCCTGAAACAATAGTTCGATATAATGGCCATTCAAAACAGCGTGCTTAGATAGAATTGAAACCAGCTGAGCGAAACGCTATTGATACAAACAAACCGAAGAGCATTTTGAAGGTTTGTGTTGTAAATTGGTTTCAGTATGTTTTCTCGAGTTCTTTTGCCTAAATGGAGAAAAACATCTTTTAACCCTATGGCCATAGGTAAATGATGTGTAGTCTGCCCGGGCGAAGAACAGTTCTTTGCTGCCAAGTTCTTTGAAGCGATAATAAACGTTCAACTTACGGTGAACTTAGCTTATCGTCGTTTCAGTTTAAGAGTTGAATGTTTAGTAACATTTCGTCTACATTTATTGATTTCATCAGCTGTCCACGTTTCTAAGCAATAATGATGCTTGTTCCTTGTTAATGTTTAGCGCTTTAGAAGACTTTTGCAAAAATTTGCCACTCATTATGAATATTTTCAAGAGCGTTTCCCTCAGCATTAGATTTATTGACAACACAAAACCTCGTCTTATAATCGTTGCATCTTTAACTGAATTTGCATCGTCATCTACGTTGTGGTGGAAAAAAATGGTACAAATTTACTCTCGCTTTTAATAACTTGTATTAGATTGACAGAACAGCTTGTTGTTTTTAGTTCTTTTTAGCTTGCTACGTGTCCAGACTTCCGTCTATTCATCTATGATTCTTACGACGTGTCAGATCTTCTTAAATGCAATACGACATAATCTTCATTCGAATCAGCTAAGAGCCAAAGTGCATACTTATTAGGAATTTTGAAAAGAGTCGCGTCGGGGGGATTCAATTTTAAGATGCTGTGTAATGATTTTTCTTTTAAAAAACGAAGTGTCTTTAATAAGAAATGATTGCAGCAAATACAACGTCTAATGCCTATGTTACTAGTCTAAGATTTCAAAACACAATGAGTTCATCAGAAATATATATCTCTAAATCGACCGTGATACCTTTTCCTTTTCCTGTTTCGTGGTATATGCTAGCTTTATCCGTCTTGTAAACATAAGGCTTACCTCCAAGAGTCTCCAAGAGTTGATTCCGCCGAAAGATTGCTGCTTCGCTTCCTCTAAGTTCTGCGATTTAATAGTCAATGACTCAATTGATTACCCTCCAAGCTTCGCTGCTCTTTTCGCTCAGGCAGGTATGTAATTTGTCATAGGTTTATTAAACATGCATGAAAAAATATTCCAATTAAAAGTAGAATGCAAATTGTCAGTAGAGTTTAGTTAATGGTGTCTATTTATAGGCAACACCTGTCTTTGTAGTGCAATACTAAGTTACGGGTGATGTCACACGAGACGATTCGCAACGTTCACCTTAATCGACGACGTCGACGGCAACGAGAACGGTAAAAAGCAATTGGTTGATTGGCCCCCAAAAATGTGCACGCGCGCGCATGACGCTGTTTTGTACATTTCTTTGCCGTCGTTACACGACCACCACGTAAAAATCCTACTTTCACATTTTGATGACGACGTGAACACAAGACAACGACTTTCTAATTCTTTTTTTAAACTTAGATACAGTCCTTTGGAATTCAACTCCACAAAAAAAAAATCAGCAAAATTTGAAAACTGAAGCGATGAATCTTGAAACAACGTGAATTAAGTTTCTTAGAGACGTTTTCGCCACAGTCGTTGTTGTCGTTCCTTAAGCTCCCTATTAATTTTTTTTAAATTCAACAGTCAATTACCGTGGTTACTTGAAATCAAGAAGATTTCCTGAATTATCTAGTTTTTAAACAATAAGTTTTTTCTCAGGTTTTGTATCAGCATATTTCATACTTCAATCTAGAATTTTCCAAATTCGATCAGCTAAAAATTCCACAGATTTTCTGTGAACTGAATAGATGATTACAACGGTCGCTAAAATGGCAAAGACAAGAATCGGATTGTCTATAAAAAGAGATCTTTTTTTAAAAAGAGTTTCATGGAGGGACGGTAGATTTTCACTTTACGACCTCATGTCTCACATGATTAATACTGTACGCTTCTTAGCATCGCAACTGTCTTGTCAACGGCTTCACCAAGCCGTTAGTTGGATGCAGAAAAGGCCCTGGGTTCGAGGTTGTTATCATGGGGAGATGTCGGAGATTCAGTTTTAAGATGCTGTGTAATTCAGATCAATAGAAATAATAACTCTTTAGAAATTTAAATCAAATTTCATATCAAAACTCTTTGCATGTTTTTTTTTTTGGGCCACAACTTGAAAACATTGCAGCTTATAAACAAAATTTTTCAAATCGACTAGGGGCGGGAGCGGGAGCGGGAGCGGGAGGGGGGTAATTAAGCATGGTTTCATATCTTGCTTGGAACTCGTGCTTTAGTCGGGACGACACCTTCGAGAGTCTCAAAATTTGACTTTTCCGACAATTGTGTGGCCTAGAATTCAGATACAAAGCTTCAAGAGCTTCCAGTGGAGAAAAAGAGACTCAGATGGGCTTGAATCAGAGGGACGTTTTTTTTTCTATTCGTTTCTTCGTTTTCTTTTTTTTTTACGCTCAAGGTGCTATGCACAAGTTCAGTTTATTGTATGGTTTGTTTTTCTTTTGAAAAGTTGTTTTAATTTAGTAATGCTAAAATAAAGGCTTTTTTTCTCTCACTCTGTGGACATCGTTAAACTCATTGATGCCAACCGTGATAAGAAAGCCAATGCCGAACTTAAAAGAGAAGTTGGGTGGGGGGGAGGGCGCATTTTCTCACCTCGAGGGCGGATTTATTTCAAGATGAAACCCACCTCGCTTTTTCATTGGAAAATTCGAAATTCAGCTTTCCAAATCTAAACGGCTGATTTCTCAATTGAACACACTTTAAGTATTTCTTGTCTAACCTTTATTTGTTCCGACACTTCCTCCAAATATAGGCTACTGTAGCCTTTGCTTCTATGTATACATACATTAACAGTCTCTTTAACCTCTCTTAATTCATAGCGATTTACAAGGTGCACTATGTTTTGTAAAAACAATAATAATAACAATAATAATATAATACACTGTTAATAATCACCATTGCATTTAAAAAACGGAATTGCAGGGATAAAATACAAGCTTCAAAAATTTACACTATTTAACAATGCTATACGTATATACTACTACTAGGCATTTACGTACTGCAGGGACCGCGGAGCAAGGTGAAAAGTGGGAGGGCTGACAATTGAAAATAATTTTTTCATATTGAAAATCAAAAAAAGGAATAAAATCATAGCATTTGATTTGTTTCTGTCGAGTGACTTTGCATACTTTATCCAGTATTTGTTGCTCTTTATAGGTCGGCATTAGTGAAAATACCAAAATTCTTCATACGATTTTCATTCCGTCCAGCAAATGTGTTTGCGATCTGAATCACGTCCAAGCTTTCAGTTAATTTCTTATGACAATTAAGTACTGTCAAGTTGCTGAATCGCTGCTGTTTCATGTGCGATCTCAGCCATGTCTTTCAGATTCAATGCAAGAAAAGACGCGATTACAATTTTAGTATAGAAAATACTACACTGAAGTGATCTGAAAAATTTCTAACTATGGCCGTTCACTGTTCAAGTCATGTAATTCTTATTGCCATCGAATATTTCATTGATTCGAAAGGAGAAGGACAAAATATAAAACTTTTATCAACTCAAAACAATTACTCACCTTCGTTTGGCTTGAAAAAGCTAGTAAGTTTCTTCATTTCGTCTGATAAAACTGATAAAAAACTCTGCCGGAGCTGGAAGTACAAAACACGCTGCCGAACAAAGCGAAGGCGTGGCCAAGGCATGGCGTTTGATCAAGAGGCAAGTCGGCCCCAGGGCACAATTACCGCGAAAAGCACAGGAGCCCCACAAAATACCTGGCGTTTGAAATTAAAGAAAATACAGAGAATATAGCAGAATATAGACGGAAAAAAACTTGTTTCAAGTCTCTTTTTAATTTTAATTATTTTTCTTTTTGGCGCAAAAAGTGGGGGCGGGGACGCAAAAAAGTGGTGGGGCCGCGGCCCTACCAGCCCCTCCCCCTCCGCGGTCCCTGTACTGTCCACTATTCTAAAAGGCGCTTTGAGGCCTCCTAAAAATTTTTAATCGATGTGATAGTTCCACCGTAAATAGTTGCTGATATACACTCAGAGGAGTTTACAGATGGGGACGCGATCCACAAAGGTATAGCCAATAATGATGGCTGTCAGTACAAAGTTATGATTATGCATGAAATTAACTAAATAAACATTTCTTTGCACTTTTAAGGGTTTAAACTCATATTGTGGTCACTAAATTTTTAGTGATATTAGCAACTATTACTATTATCATTTTGACATACCCCCCCCCCCCCCTCTTAGTAACGATTTAGTGCGGTAGCAACATTTTCTCTTCGATGACATCTGAAAAATGAGAGCAGAGCTTTCTTAAAGTCCGGCATCCTGATTGCGTATAAAATGGGATTTACAAGAGAGTTTGTATAAAACAAAAAACGCATTAAATAACTCAGAGTTGCACCTTTTGGATAAGCAATGCGGTAATTACAAATACCAGTTAACCAGGCAGCAAAAAGGTATATACCGTATGGTAGCCACAACAGTAAAGATACCAAAGTTGTTATAAACAATGTGACAGTCAGTTTTCTTTGTCTTAAAGCAGCTGCACAATGGCGCTGAGGATGAGCTCCAAAACGAAACTTTAAGAGAATGGACGTGTAAGAAACAAAGGTAACGATTAAACATAAACAACAGTGTGATTCCCACAAGTACAGGTGATGTTTAATCAGAAACCAATCCATCTGCCAAATGACTGATAAAATAATAGGAAAAACCCAGACAACAACAATTGCCACCACGTAGACCCAACTCTTGATAAGTCGATGTCTAAATGGAAAAAAGTGGCGTGAAATCGCTCTAAAGAAATCGCAGCGATGTTTGTCAGAGAGACAAAGGGAAAGAAAAGCAAAGTATTGCGTAAAACCCTAATAACTTTCAGATACACTGTTAAATTTACAAAGTGACAATTGCGAAGCAAATCCAACTGACTGACACTCCCGGAAAGACCTCCAACCAACATGTCAGCCACGGTTAAGCTTATAACCAAGTACATGCTGCGAGTACGAAGGCCTCTGTTCTTTATAAAAAGAATGATGGAAAGGAGGTTCACCGTTACTATAGCAACAAATTCGGCGGTGAATACTGTAAACCAGATAGTGCACTCGGATGACGAAACAACCATGCTGAGTTATTTTCGTTGTTGGTGTTGTTGTTTCTTGAGTTTGTGTTACATGCCACAGTTATCTATAAGAACAACAACTTTGGTCAGTGCTAAAGAAAGATCATTATTGAAGGAGCAGAATCCCGTTACTGCGCATGGGATTTTTAGACAGGATGTCGCGAAATCAAAAGATGCAAGGAGAATAAGTATGGTCAACCTCTTTTTGTTTGGTTGTCACGTGATTGACCGAGCGTACGTACGTACGCGTCTACAGATTGTACGGGTGGGTTAGGGGAGACTATCAAAAGGAAGGGAGGGGTGTCTCAGGCGTGTCTTGACAAATCCACATCTTTTATATTGGACATTCACAATATGGTCAATTGACAGCCGTCAAAACAGGATAACCACTGACCAGTATCACATGACCATATCGCGGGCTCATGTGTCAACTCATCGAGGTGACGCGATTTATTTGGAAGTTGTCTGCTGACCCGCTAATTGTTTTACTAGATCGCGATCAATACTTTCTAGCTAGTTTGGGAGCACAGTAGCCTCCCACGCAGGCGTTTTCAGGGGAGCTCGTATTTCGTTCCTCGCCGAGGACAACATTCCTTTCCCACGCTTAGCCAATCACGTTGTACTTTCCACATTCTGGAAAGTTGACCTTGACCGCAGGGTAACACGATAATTACGCGATCTGCGTGAGACTTTGAGAAACCTTCGTGACCTCTAATAAATATTAGACTCATAGCCGCAAAATTAAGATTTACTCAGTCAGATTTTAGAATTCTCTGGGTCACGTTTTTTCACTATCACGAGCTTATGAGTCATGTTTAGCCTGTCAACACTTTATTTAAAAACCGTTGATTGGTCACTTACCACGCGAATGTAACAATGGGAAAGGAATGTTGTCCTCCGTTGAGCAGGCGTTTGTGGGGAGGGAAGAAATACGAGCTCCCCTAAAAACGCCTGCGTGGGAGGCTAGGAGCACAGCTGATAATGCACACATATTGGATATCAATGTTGTGATCAATTGACAGCTGTCAAAACAGGGTATCCGCTGACCAGTATCACTTGAGCGTATCGCCGGCTTAGGTCCGACAATTTGATCTGACCGAGAATCAGGTTTGATATAAGCTTACAGAACTTTAAAACGCCTTAAGACATTTTCTCACCTCAAATAAGAGAGAATGATTCTCTCTTGTCTCAAATAGAAAGAAACGTTCCAAAGAATACTTAGTTATAATTCTGGCTGTAAAAGAAAGCATTGAGCGATTTTCTTGCCTCGAGTTCATCTTTAAAAAAAGTAAATACCGGGCAGCCGGCTTAAAACATAAACTTAAGCTTTAAGCTTGAAGACTCAGGATTTTTAGAGACACTTTAATACTTGTCTTCGTGAATGAAAAATGTTGTTTCTGTATATGTTTCACTGAATTATATTTCTTTTATTGATTGTTAGTAGTCTCTCTTGTAATTTTTATCGCTGTGCCGTTTGTTTTCGGTCGTTTAGTGAACATCGCTTGCAGGAGTGCTCAAAATGCCGCGCGTATCAAACGCTTTTAAAGATTACACATCGATAAAACCACGGCCGGAGTGATTTACAAGCTTTTCGAATGTTCTCCCAACATTCCAAGTGGGTTATCACGCTGGTAAACTCAAAGAAAGTGTGGTCTATTGCTTGCATAAGCTACTTTCAAGTAAAACGGGCTCTTATTGGCAAAAAAAAATTGGTTTTAATACTGTGTCTTCTCTCTAAAGTCGTCATAAGCCAATCATGACCCAATTTCACTTAGCGCCGACCTCCTCAAAACTCAGTTTCATGAAAAAAGAAACAGACAAACTGCAGCACTTCAAAAACGAGGTTTTTCTTGGCACTCATTGGAACTTATTTAGGCCGTTTAACAAGAAAAGTCATCACATATTCATGCGAATGTGCAATGAAGGAGTACGTTCAAGCATGTTTTTTGAGGGGCGCGTAGCAGGGTACAAACACCATAAAACCCCACAGAAAAACTATAAACACCGCACAGAATAACAAAAGAAAACCGCAAACAGCATTGATATTACCCGAAAATTTCTAAACACCGCAAACCGATTGGTTTTTTAAAACCGCAATATCGTAACTTGTCCGCAAAACCGTACCAAAAATCGAGCAAAACCGACCGCGTCAACGCAAATCCTTATGCAGTGCCCAGTTCAACATCTGTTGCTTGGACTCTTTCGCGATTAACAACCGCTTTCAAAGATATCCCATCCTAGAATTTTCTCTGTGTTTAAAAGAAACTGCAGATACACAAAATGCAAAACGTTTTCGGTCAAAACATCAAAGACAAGTCAATTGTAATATGGCTTCTAATTGTCTGTAAAATTGACAAGGAGGAAAAATAAGATGTGCCATGAAACACAAGTCCAGTCTTGCTTTTTCTGGTACTTTTTAAAACATTCGAATAGTTTGTGCCCCAATTATTAGTAAAAGACACCTTAAACATGTTTGATGAACGAGATAAATATATTGTTTTCAAGATCAGAACTGAAGGATTAAAAAACAGACGGTTTTTATTAAGAATAACATTAAGCTGCTTTTCGCAGACGACATTTGGCGTCAAAAACAGAGCGATAGTGGGAACGATTGTAATTTTTCTTTAATTGTGTAGAGAAACAAGCTAAACCTCATGGTTGACTCATAGTAGCGTTTAAAGCTTGTCATTGCAGTAAGCAAGGTTTATAATAAAAATGCACCTTATTTGACTGTCAATGTGTTTAGCAGGAAAGTACTAATTGGGGATACTATTTTTTACGTCTCCTACCGGAGACAGGCTCGCCATTTTACGAGCCACGCGAAGGTCTACCCGTTTGCAAGGCAAAGGGAGTACCCTCATTTTTCAGTTATTTTAAGATCCCGAGTATTGGTCCGGTCCCGGGAATCGAACCTGCCACTTCCCGCTGTAGTCAAGCGCTCTACGGTTTGAGCTAATCCTGCCGCGGTTATTTCCTGTATAAGATCTCTACTAGACGTCAGTAAGACTAATTAACAATCTATCCTCCAAAGGAGAAAAACTTTTTGAGCACTCTCAGGGACACTTTCTTTGAACTGAGCATAAGCGATATTTTTAACTTAACAGGATCTGATGGTTTATTTTGTATATTCATCGGGCTTATAGTATTGATGCAACGAAACTCAGCCCTTAGAAATGAAGCACTGGCCGGCTTACCTTAATAAACTGGGCACGGTTTAGACGCCGTCTGGTTTTCGTTGTTAGTAGAGGAGGAGACCGTTATCAGGAGAAGACAAATACGTAGGGAGAGATCTAAAATAAAGTTTGATAACGCCGTTAGTCTCTTTAAAGAATGTAAACTGATCCCTTGTTAGTGTAAAACTGTATGTTCACAAAAGCTCAAATTTAACTAACAAAAATCAAGCCAGTTTGTATCTCATCAAAGTGTTTTGTGGCCACTTTAGAATATATGAATGTATATTTTCTTTACCAAACTGAGAATCTGATGCCAAATCTTATGTATCTTTACGTATCCTACTGGAATGAAAATGTCTTACCTTCTTTAAAAAGGAGGCTGTCAGTTTTTAAAAACAGCAAAATGAAGAGTCTTCGGCTATATGAACGAGCGGAGCCAGACAGGGGCTAACGTGTTCTGACTTGTTTTCGTTTCTTGGTCGATCACAAAGCACTTTTCAGTTTCAATTTCCACTATTTAATATACTGCCTTTTGTGACGATTAGCAAACAGATGTCCTTATTGGAGTATGAAAATTAGTCAGTGCTGCATTACATAATTAGTGACACGGTGCCAGTTATGTTAAAATTTTGACATTTTAAACAAAAAAATGATGGATACCGTTCCAGTGTTATGAACGAGTGGAGTCAGATACGGGCCAATGTATCCTGACTTGTTTTGTTTTATTGAACAACATTTGTGGCTCGCGTTTTAATATACTGTCTAAAAATAATTTCTTATTGTATTTTTAAATCAATTAATGCTTTATTTATATAAATTTTTAGTTAGAAGTTTATTGTGATTATTTTCTACGAAAGGAAGCGAGAAGGTGCATATCTACGCAGAAAACAAGGAATAATTGGTGTTGTACACTCAGTAATATCTTCCTACGCGGCCATTCCACAGTAAGGTCCCCTTCGCCCACCCCCAACTGTTTTTACCAATGCTTTTCTGGTGATTAAAAGCGGTCCCTCCAGTAACTCCTAGAATAATCATTAGCTGAAACATTCGAAAGTGGCAGTTGATTAGGATAGAGAATGGCCAGTATTAATTAAAGCTTTGGTAAAATTGTATAACCTTAGAGCCTATGTTAAGTGCTCGCTTTAGTTAGTAACGTTTTTTTTTTCTTTTTTCTTGTGGGCTGGCTCTTACGCACACAATATAATAAAATATGATTCTTCCAATTTTTTCCTTCATCAATGGAAATTAAAACTGAACGGGTGTACCGGAAATTTATCATTGATCATCCTAATTATGAGAACGTGATGGATTAGATGAATAAATAGGAAGTGCTTTATGTGGAAAAGTATAAACACGTCACGAAAATTAATGTAAATAACTTCACGTTTGTGTAATTTCGAGCATCCAGCTGTTTGTCATAAATTGCGGTCAAATACAGGAGACCACGACTATCAAATATCTTATACCTGAGATCAGGCCCAATTTTAGCGGATTTAATACATTCTCTCTGACGGCTACCGCTAAAATTGGGCCTGATACAAACTCTCTCACGTTTGTGCTCGTTACGGCCAGATTTTGGCCGTAACGCTGATTGGCTGTTGGAACAATGCCACAAGATCTGATTGGCTATCGGAAACGCCGGAAGTTGAAAGCGCTTATTCCTCGCGTGGTTGTTTTCGTGAATGATCCGCCGTCGGCGGAGAGAAAGAGAGAAGGATCGATTTTGCTGTCTTTTTTATTGTTTTATGGTCTTATGGTAGGAAAATATGCCTTAATATGTGCGATGCCATGGAAATTGAGAAAATTCATATTTTTGATTCCTGAAAAAATTAAGGTAACAGAAAAATAGAAATTTCAGTATTTTAAATTCGAGCGCGCCTAGCCAAAATAATAAAACTAGTAGAACATCGTGTCGCTGTCTTTTCGAAAACTTTTTACATTTTACACCAACAGAAATAACCTTTGAGACCTCCTTTAATCTCTCAAGAAGTTAAATGTGATTGTGCTGACTTTTTTATTTTCAGGTGAAAAAAATCAAAAGATAAAAGCTATTTTTTAGGTCAGCCAGTCTGCATTTTCCTACTCATGAAAAATTTGCATACTAGAAAAACAATCAACGGAAGTTATTTTGGTTGGCTGATTCGGCAAATGTCAATCAATCGAAAAAGTGGGCGGCAGACGTTTCGGAGAAGGTTTGTATCAGGCTCTGTTTTCGCTTCGCCTTGCCCGCGGGAATGTTATTACAAAGCGAAACGAAAATTGAGCCTGATCTCAGGTTACGTCCGGGTGAACGTAGTCCTGAATAGGACTCGTCGCGTAGAATTCCCAGTCCATTTGAGGTCAACAAAAAATTTCCCGTCGGGGTAGGGGTTAGTATTTTGCCGTTTTTAGCCGTGACACTTCTGAATGAAGCATACATGAGCTAAAAACGATAAAACGGTCAAAGAGTACTAGAAACAAGTTTGAAAAATAAAAAAGATTGCGGCCGAAACGCGGAGAAATTTTTTTTGGCTTTCAAAGACGTTTTCTGAAAATGTGAGTTGTGTCACGTCAGTTAAAGGTTTTCCGTCAGTTGATGGTATTATACTCTGGTTATTGGTCTGATTGGTCAATTACTTTGCGACGTTATTGGTCGTCTGTCAGTTAAGCCGTGATGTTATTGGCTGTGAAGACTCGTAATCAGTAATTGGTGCGTTTCGATCCGTCACAGTTAAACAGTCGTCTATTGTTATTCAAATTGTCAGTTCTTTAGTCGTTCTCTCGTAGTTAGTTTTGCTTGATCTCGTCAATAAGTCGTTTGTACGGCGCTGGTAACTGTTGGCTACGATTCAGTGGCGTTTGTTCTAAGTTAGTAAACCAGCTTTCTAAAGTAAGACGTTGATAGTAGTCTGTAGAATATGTTATACATGTTGCAGAGTCCCAGTCAGTTAGATGTTTCGTCTGTAAATGGTGCTCAGCGACGTGATTGTTGACGTCACCATTCCTCGTCGCTCGTTTGTGTTCGGTCAGTCGCGTGCTTAGGTTTCTGCCGGTTTCACCAATGTAAGAAGCCTGGCAGTCGCAGCCTTGATCTTGTATACTGCTCCCTGTCTGTCCTCCGGTTCGTCTTTGTCCTTGACATTAGTAAGCAGTTCTGTCTGTTAAGGTGTTCGTGAAAATCGTCGATTCCGTCTTTGTTTATGGCGGTGAATGTGTCGTCAACGTAACGTAACCAAAGAGGTACAGTTCGCGTGTAGGTTGCTAGGGCTTGTTCCTCGATGTTTTGCATGACAACTTAGCTGTACCGTGTAACTGTTTGTAGCGTTGGCCGTTGTACTTAAAATACGTCGAAGTCAAACAGAGGTTGAGTAGGTCCATAATGTCGTCTGTAGGTAGTGGTAGTTCAACAGTAGAGTTCTTGATAGCGTTCTCAGTACAGTCTAGAGCCAGTTGAAGTAGAATACTGGTGAACAGCGATTCACGTCAAAGGACACTAGTTTGTGGTCGTCCTTTATCTGTATTGTCTTTATACCATCTTTGTTGCATTTATACCATCAACTGACGTGATACAGCTTACTTTGACTCTGAAGATGACTACCGCACAGGTTGTCGAAACGTCAGTGACTGTCAACAACAACAGTCCTATTCAGGACTACGTTCACCCGGACGATCAAACTCAAACTACTTTTGAAAATTTTCTGTTGAAAGCCCAACGTGGACAAACAAGGGCACCCAACGACAATTTTTGGAAAATATCTGTTCGGAAGATGAAGTTTCAAGCAGCAGGAATCAACTTTGAAAAACTGTTAGGCTAAACAGTTTTCAAAAACCCTAATTTCAAGATCCGTTTCAATCTTCTTCAGTTTTGCCCATCCGTGGCATCTGTTGTTTCTGTTATGTTATTTAAACCTTCTTTTAAAGTTTTAAGCGGTTATTTTTATGTTTCTCTTAATTTAACGCGCATTTTGTAATTTTCTAATTGGGCTGAATTTCGTGACACAGCTCCTTTAAGCTCCATATTATTATTTTTTTAATTCAACGGTCAATTGCCGTGGTTACTTGAAATCAAGAGGATTTCCTGAATTATCTAGTTCTTAAACAATAAGTTTTTTCTCTGGTTTTGTATCAGCATATTTCAATCTAGAATTTTCCAGATTGGATCAGCTAAGAATTCCACAGATTTTCTGTGAACTTTAAAGATGATTACAACGGTTGCAAAAATGGCAAAGACAAAAATCGGATTGTCTATAAAAAGGGCATCTTTCTAAAGAGTTTCATGGGGGTGAGGGGGGGGGGGGGGGGGGGAGGCAGTGGATTTTCACTTTATGACCTCATGTGTTACCGAGCCGTTAGTTGGATGGGGAAAAGGCCCTGGGTACGAGGTTGTTATCAAGGGGAGACGTCATTTGTCACGTGACCAAATGTTTCTTGAAGTATGTCGTATTACCGCCAGGGGATGCCCTGGGTACGAGGATCATTGAACCCAGTGTGGCAGGTCAGATGCTTCGACGGGGACTAATTCATTTCCGAGACTTTGTTTTTGTAAAGCCCCCAAGGAGCGTTACGTGACGAACCCAATACGGCCTCGAGGGAGACTACTAAGTCTAAGGGTACGTTTCTTTACTAAAATCCAAATCCGGATGTTTAATCCAAACACAGATACACTGTATTTCGTGTCTTTAACAGAATCCAAAACTGATTAATGATCCAAATGATGCACAGCGGAGGTGGATTCTTTGGATCATATCTAAAACCGAATACTTTGGATACATGATCCGAAGCGTTTCTTTCCTACGGATCCGAAAAGAGTGAATATTGCCAGCGGTGACTCAAACAATTTTAGTACGTACATCAGCTATTTGACAACACTGCTTGTCTCTAAGGCCATTTTTGAACCTGAGGCTTTGATTAAACGATCGATTTTATCCGTTTTATCGGGGTGGTACAAACAGGACCTAGGGGTCCGTTTCTCGAAAGTCCCGGTAACTTTTCGGGCCCGAAATCAAATTTTCAAATCTAACTACAAAGAATAAGAGCGCGGGTCCTGGCTAACAAACTGCTCCATTTTGTTTCATTAACTGATAGTTTTATCATGTTAGATGCAAAAATATTGAAACCTCTATCTTGCATGTAAACAACAACAGCTTTACGAGCCCGTTAATTATCGGGACTTTCGAGAAACGGGCCCCTGCATTGTTACGTCTAGTTTACAAGGACAAAAGGGCTACAGAACTTCGCCGTCGCGTCTTACAAGACTTTACTTTTCCAATACACATCTTGTTTCAAGACTCGTCTTCATTTGTCCCGTCCAAAGCAGTGTCCTAAAGCTAACCGTCTGGAATACAATGAAAGAGCAGCAAACTTGCAAAATTGTCAGCAGCCGTGTTATCCTTTCTCCGGGGTACCATCGATATTTTGGGTTGTTTCTATGGAAATGAATGAAAAATAATCGCTTTTTGGATACATCGTTTCTTTTCTCAACGAAAAATCCTTATGATCCGGATTTTTGATCTGATCTTGGATTTTAGTAAAGAAACGCACCCCAAGCTTGACTTTTATGGGCGCTTCGCGCATGCAAAGGCTTGGTACCTCAGTTTGTGGAGAAGTCAACACGAAATGCATGGGTTGGACTGATAAAGAGCACAATTTTTTTCTCTTTCAGCAGACATTTCATATTGTGATACAGAGTGATACATTAAGAACACCAGGTATGTAGAATGGGAAGGGGAAACGTAAAGGATGTGTATTTCTGGCGTCAAGAACACCGATAAAAATGAAATCAGTGTTGCTTTAATCAAACCAAGAAAGCTTATTAAGTTAATACGTCTATTTTATAGGCAAAAATGACTTAGAATACAGATTGTTGGTAACTTATGACGGTGTAACTAGAACAGCTACAAACTTCTTTACTTTTAGCGCTCATTTAATTTGATGCCAAAGTTTACAACGCACTCGTTTTCAATTTGAAACAAATGGTAAAACTCTTTTCTTGGCCTGCGGAATACTTGGAAGCAGTCTACAGGGACGTCTTCGGATTACTGTCGGCTTCGGTGTAGCAGGTGGCTTAGGCAAAGTGGTTTCTTGTATCTCTTGAACGTTCGGCGGTGGTCGGGCTATTGTCGATTGAGTCTTCGGATGCATTCGGGTCGCCTTCGGTGTTGAGGGAGGTTTTGGTGTCATTAGCCCTTGTTTTGACCGAATGCTTGGCAGCATTCGATCTACAGTACCTTGAATATTCGGGCGTTTTCGCCATATGATCGGCTTTGGTGTGGACGGTGGAACTGGTATGAAAGATTCACGTGCCGCGCGAATTCTCGGCAATTCTGGTTGGCGAGGACTCAGGCCGCCTTCTTCAGCAGACGAGTGAAATACTGTCTTTCTTTGTCTATGTAATTTTGCCAGAAGAGGAAGCGTGCTTTGAGTTTCATTAACAACAGGTTTAATCTTACGTCTCTTCGGTGCTTCTCTCTCCTTCGACTTAGCGCACAGCAACTCCTTCTTCTTAGGCGGTGGCGGAGTTTGTTCTGTCGCCCTTGATTGGCGCATGTCTTGGACTCTACTCCTCTTCAGCTTGTAAAATGCCTCGTCAGCTTGCTGCATTGAATCCACTTGTGGGGGAATCGGTGATGTTATTTCTTTGATTGTAGAAAGAGTTGGTAACATCCGCCTCCAGAATTCTGCTCTAAATTTAGCTAGCGTTTTTAGTCCAGCTCTCGCCTGGTTACTCAGCAGTGCTCGGTTCTCTGTCGGCAGACCGCTCGGCAGAATTTCTTCCACCGTCGCAACTTCCGACTGAGATTTTGCCTCAGTTTTCTGAACACTCAGAAGTTTTTCTTCCTCAATTGTTGGAAGGCTCCACAGGTGTCGCACTGAAGCTGCACCTCGTAAAACCTCTTGTGGATGGATGCTCCAGCGAAGAATTTCCTGAACGACTGGTGGCAGACAAGGCAAGATTCTTTGCGGCCTTTGTTGCACTTTCTTAAACTCGTTAACCGGAATAAAAGGCGAGGATTGCTCTTTTATCAGTTCAAGATTCGGAACTTTCAATAACACTGCACTCTTTGATGGTTGAATTTTCACCAATTCTAGCTGCTCTGAGCATTGCAGGAGAGTCTCCTCTGAGGGTGAATAGTCTTTCATCCTTAAATTTTCGCAATATTTAGTGTTTCTTCCCCCCAAAAAAACAAACTTTCCAGAAAGATTCCTGTCCTGGCGAAGTTTTGAAGTTTTCTCCAATGATTTTAAACTCTAAATGACGCACAAATTTTACGCAACAACAAGGTAAAGAGTGTTTGCGGTCAGTTTACCAGCGAACAACTGCAAGTTCTGTGGAATATGTCTGTGACGTAAAGTTTGACATTGATGACGTGAAGCGCGCGCGGCATGAGCGAAGAATTGTTTTATTCTTATACTTTGTTTTTTAAATTTGAAACAATGCATAGTAAGAAATTTTTTTCCCGCGGATTTTACATAGAAGGTGAACAGAAAGGTTTAATTTATAACGAAAATACTGCAGTTTTACAGAGGTTTTCAGCGGTGTAAGATCAGGCATTGATTGCGAGTGCGCGCCAGTGACAAGGTAACAAAGTCGTTTTCTAAAAAATCACGTCTTGATTAAAGGTGGGAATGTATTAAGTAAAATGATGAATTTTTTTCTGTTTTACTTTTCTTTTACTCGAAATGTTCCATTACCATATGCTTTTACAGTCATATGTGAAATTCCGAAGCGCGCGCAAACTTTCTGCTCGATAGTCGTGATTTTGAAAATTCCTGTACGTGCAGCTTGGGTTATCACGGACATTTCCCATCAACCCCCGTGTGGCATTTTTTCAGCCCCCAATCAGTTAAATACATAACTGATACCCTGCGCATATCAGAAACAAAATAAAAACCCCGTTTGTTTAATTTTAACGTAAAACTTGATGATATAGAGAGCTATGTCTCTATTCTCGTATTTGAAAGGGACAGGAGGCAAATTGTTGTTGCTGGAAATATCTGTAAGTCGTAAACCGTTCATAGATAGGATGCCTAAAATGTTTTCATTACCAGAATTTGTTTCAGTTCCATGAAAATCTTATACCAATTGTTGAACATTTTATGAGGAGCGTGAATGAAAGGCGGTGCCTGTCAAAAACTGATTAAGGAAGTTAGCGTATACTAAAGATCAGTTCCCAGTTGTGTGCTAAACTATATAAGTTGGCTTTTTCGTCTTTTCTTTCTTTTTGAAGGGAAAACGAGTACTGAGTATAAGTTAGGGAGTCGCAAAATTGTTGAAACTGAAAGCACCGGCACTTTATCTCATTGCATCCTCGAACACAAAAAGAAATGAGATGTCATTCTATGCAACAAAACCATATTTGCCACGGCTTAGTATCAAGGAGTGTGTTCTTAAGTCGCGTGTAAAAAAGGCTCTAAAGGTCTGAAAACAGTAGTATAGGTTATTTTGAGGATCCAAGTTTTGAAGAGTCGGTGACACACCCTGTCGAAACCTTCCGACGAACCCCACCCCATCCCCTTCCGTTCTCGGGAGAAGATGGCAAAAAGGGACATCTCCAGTCGTTAAATCTCGCTGAAATTAGCAATAAATCATTTATTCAAAAATCTTTTTTGAAGTAAATAATTTTTTGCTTGTTACAACCCAGCTAATACCTATGCACCTTCGTTGTGTAATGTAAAGATTTCCAACGGTCTTTCAGGTCGGTAGAGGCCTGTTCCAAGTAACTGATGTTTTTCATGTTATATCCGGACAAGAGCCATGATTTAATATGGCTCTTGATCTGTATGGTTCACGAGTTGATTAATTTTTAGTTGAGCTACGTTTTGGTCAATTAATTTAGAGTTGTTTTCTTTTGGTAACGCGTCTGTTTAAAAATTTATGTTAAGTCCTTGCTAAATTAATTCTTGGCATTTTCCGAAACAAAGAGTTTCTTTGTTTCGAGAAGAGAAAGAGTTGTCAACAAATTAGTTCAAGTGAAGATAGCATTGAGTTTTATTCAAGTATCCTTTTTAAAGGCAACATTTTTTATCTTCTCTGTTGCTTTAGAACATTTTTCCATGTGTGTCGGGTTTGAAAGATAAGTCACCATTTTTATAAATCATTTTTGCCCGTTTTTGGCCATTTGACAGCGTTTGTTCTTACGTTCTAACTTTCGGATGTGCGGATTAATTAGGGATTATACGCGGTGAGATATGAAAGTCCTTCCCGAGTACCGCGCTGTCGGTATTTATTTTTTGGTCCTTTAATTGACGAAATTATTAATTCCACGGATCAAAATGTTTTCTTTTCCCGCCTACACGAAGCCTTTTCGTCAAATTCGCTTTCAGAACTCTTAGAAACTCTGATAAATTTTAAAGAATCCATTCAAATGCTTATTTTCTAGTGAATTGTCGACCGCTCTCGCCCATCTCGCCGATGTTATTTTTTTAACAAAATAATTTATTCTGTTTTTGTTCCTGAAATATAGATATATCCTGAATCTGAAGAAACATACCATCAAGAAAAGGGGAAGATTTAAGAACCCTAATTTGTGAAAACGTCATGTTTTAAATTTCAAATTAATTTCTATTTATTTGTTGTTAATAGTTTTTCCCTTTCATACGCCGAAATAACCTTTTTACGTTTGAGAATTTATTCAGGTGTCGCACAAGTAAAAAGCCGACAGGTATTGATAGAAAACCAAAAGTTGACTTCTTGAGAAGCCGCGATAAAGTGATGAAGATTTCAGTTGCTATTTGAACAAAGAACCACGTAACGAGAGCAGCGAAAACAGCTAAAACAAGTCGAGTACGCGTTTTACTTGATGTTTATTTGGTTCATTTTCAAGTTAACAACATCGTTATAATCAAATAAATAATGTGAACTTGAAAATCTTCGCTACGAATTCAACTATATTGGATTATTTAGTCACATAAGGCAAATTTTCGCAAATTATAGCATTTCAGAAGTTGTTTGCGAATAAGTTTTTCCGTCGACGTTTACCCTTCCTGACAGACCTTTTCATTGCTTTTTTTTCAACTTTTGACAGGGACAAGTGTTCGGGAAAATCGGCCAACACCACTGAAAAGAGCGCCTTAAGATTAGTAAAACTGCATAGTTTGAAAGTGATTTGTTGAAAACTCCGAACGAAGATATCTCTACTCACAGTCACGAAATATTACAGACGTTTTTATTGAAGGGGGGTGGGGGAGGGGGGACAATAACATTAAGGCGCTCCGTTTCCTGTGATGTCGACCGATTTTCCCTAACTTGTCCACGTCAAAAGTTGAAAAAAACCGCCGGTTGCTTTTTATATTTTCGGTTGTTTCCGAACGTTTATTTTCTTGTTCATTTAATATTAAGTTAGAAACAACTGGAAAAACAGACATGAACTGTGCAGAAAATGAGATCTCCCCGGTTTTCGTAGGGCATTGACATATCGGCTTGTTGTTGTTGTGTTTTTTTTTCCTACGGAGAAATCAAAATTCCTACGGAAGCATTTCACCTGGTTCCTTGGTGAGTTGCTCTAGTCTTTTTTAAAAAAAAATGGTGCGTAAATCTGTGCATTAACCTGGTTTTCGTTTTCATGAGATTGGCGGAAAAAAGAGGATTTCGTTAGGAAAAAAATAAAGATCTGATGATTTCATAGATTTTATTGCAACCGACTACATGGTTAATGAACCTTTCTCCGTCGTTTGAAATTATACATGAGGTGATATATTATTTATATGAAAATTAATATCTATTCAGTGCATCGGCCCTTTTGAATGCAAGCTAATTAAAAAAGATCTGTTATCCATTTCCATTTTTTCCCTGTGATTAGACAAGTACCTTCGAAACTTTTCAATTATTTTTTTTAAATCATAAATTATTTTTTTTAAATCAAAAATTTACGATCGCGTTTATCACTATTACGCTGGTTTAGAGTTCGACTTGGTGACCCACATCTGCTTCCTGGCTGAAACTTGATGTAATAAATTTGAACGATACAAAGTGAAAAACGCCAATGGCTAAGATCTTTATTTCCTCCATAAAGCAAAGAAGAGTTTAATTATTTCCGACACATTTATGCTGTTTTTGACTGAGCCAGTCAAGCCTCTGGCGGGAAAATGTTTTGACAGCGAAAGCTTTTCCGAGAATTGTTCTTTGTCCGGCAATGCAGAGCATTGGCGTAGTATACAAATGCTTAATATAATGTTCTCTTCCATTCAAGTTTTTCCTTGTCTTTTTCCAAAAACGGCCTCGTTTAACTTAATTTGACTTTTCAAGCTCTGTAGACGGTTGTCATACACAAGTTCATAAAGCATTTTAAAGCCACTCCTTTTTACATACAATTGTAGTCTATGAAGTCGCATAAGACGGAAATCAGTGGAAGATAAGGAATAATGCTATTGAAATTTAAAAAGGAGCACTTAACCATCTTTTCGGACGACCTATAGATTATTTTCTAATTGATATTTTTAACTTCGACAATACCGATTCGAGTAAGGCTGAACTCAAAAATTCAAGGTGTCTTCTCTGTGTTTCAATGTGTTTTCAATGCAATGTAGTATGAAGGATACGATTCTTGAAAATATAAAATTTAGTTGTCAAGGCGAAACTTTTTTCTGTAGTTCTTCTCATTACCGAAGGTTTATGCTAAATCACAGTTCTGTTGTATTTCAGTAAAGTCTATTCAAACGAAATTTCATGATTTATGCAAGTTTAGGTTAAATATTCATTGGGTGTTTAATAGCCTGTACATAGACGTTGTTTTATTTTTCTTTACGTCCTTTTCGAAATTAAACATCGGCGAGCTCGCGAGCGAAACGAGGGGGAGCGAGGGCGGAGCGCGAGAAAGAAAAATAAATATTTCTTCTTCCCCCACCTCTGCCCCCTTGCGCTGGCGTCAATAAATCCCCCGCGGTTTATTTTTTATCACGCGCGCTCAACGGACTTTGAAGAGAAAACAGAGGGTCTGTGAACAGGCTAGGTTTTTAATTTATCAGAATACATGCTTAAGCAATACTAGAGCAATGCCTTTATTATTAATTCCTTCGAAGGTTTTGATTCCTTAAAAGTGACCATTGAATCGATATTAAGAGTAACTTTTTTTCTGGTATTGTGTATTATGCTCTCAGGATTGAGACGTCTGCAAAAAAAATCACTCGATTTATATATACACGATCCTTCAAATAACCTATTTTTACTGTTTCTAAAATAATCATTCGCAAAAAAAGTGCGTAATTACTAAGCAACTACGGCGACGACGACAGCGACAACGTCAAAAAACAATTGGAATTATGAGCAAAACGACAGCTCTGCACGTACATCATGCTTTTTAGCACGTTTCTTTGACGTCCACTGCACGACTACGACGTGAAACATCCCAATGCGTCGTTTTATGAAGAACGTGGACATTTGACGACAAATATTCCTTTCTCTATTTGAACATGGGTAAAGTCCCTAAGAATTCAACTCCAGGAAAAGTCGCCTACATTTGACAAATTGAGCGGTTCCAAATAGACGCGATTAAGTTTGAAAGGACGCAAATTTATTTTTTTAGTCCGGTGATGTTTTTCACTGTCTTTCCCGAGGCTTCTTTAGCAGACACCACCATATAAATCTCTGTAAATAACTAAAAGAGGGGGAGAAAGGACAGACACGTACAATGCCGCCTGGCAAGAAGAAGTCTTTTGTTATAAGAGACAAAAAATAAACAATATACGTGCTGTAATAGGAGAGTCTCTATGCCAACGGGAATTTCTTGTCGTTGTCAAGTCTGGTAAGACCTCGTTTTCAGACTCCCAGTTACGTGAAACCGAGGTCGTGCTATGGCTGATGAAACAGTGTCAATGATTTGGTACCGGTTTTCATTCACAGGTCGGCAAACAGAACACCAAAACAAACTTGCGTAAATTTATCGTGGATGGATTATAGCGATTAAATAGTTATTGCTGAAAACTGAGTAACAAGACGGCACGCGCAGGTAGGATCTATAGAGTGTATTGTACAGTAATTCTTAGCTTTTAGCGACAGAGCATTCTTGAGTTAGCCACATTAAAAACGTGTTTAAATTTTCCGAAAAAGTAACAATGTTTACAATATGCGGCGAGGTTTCTGATCGTAATATTTCCTTATCGCGAAGCGGCTGCTCTTACTGCATTTGCTGCGTTTTTTGCTGCGTTCAATGCTAAGTGTTCAGTTTGGTGGGATTGAGGGGAAAATTTAAGCTAGTAAAAAAATCGCGGAAACATTTTATTTCTCGCATCAGGAGGCAGAGACGCCAAACTAATGATTTAGGATGCGAATATTCGCGTCTGCTTTTCAATTAATGGCCAAATGTTTGAAAAAAAAATAGAAAAAGCACCTGGGGAGTTGATTCGCAGATGAAAACGTGAATGAAGCTTGAAGTTCTTGGAATTAAGGCGTTCTTCATAACAATTCGTACTTCTGTGTTAAAACACAAGCAGCCCCGGTGTTGGTAAGTGAAGTTTTGTCACTAACCAGTTGTAGTTCTAATTGTCATTGGCTAGTATTTAATTTATACCCTGTTTCTCTCAGCGTGGCTTTCCTTTTACTTGACTGGACTAAATTGATTTTTTTATTGTGGTTACGTTCTTCTCAAGCTTGAAGAGATTACAAAAGCAGGAGAAAGAAAGAAAAAGCTGTTTGTTCGGGTTTTTAATCTGCCTTTGCGTACATATATAATATATTTCAAATATTTCAATCACAATCCCTTGTTCCCCGCAGGTTAAATTCGCGTATTTTTCTCGAGGGGAATCGTTTCTACCCGCTTCATGTTGCCGTTGATGATTAAAATGTAGATTCAATCAACCTTCAAAGCGATTTTGTTTTCATATGGCCAAGAGTAACGTCCGCGCGCTTGTGAAACGGGCTCTGAGTTTATCCTATCAGCAATATTTAGTGTTGGTTTTACCTCCTGAACACAGATATTGAAAACAATAATACCATCAGGATTTAAGTATCGTCACGCGATAGAACGAATGCTAAATTACTATGATTGTCTTATACGATGCCCTTTAATCCGTTTCTAAATTTCTTGGTCGTTACTGTCCTGGAAATTTATCGGAAGATCTCTTTAAAGACGTTGCATTTGAAAAAGTGAGCGTTTACCCGTGTCTCTCTTTTCAACAAAAAAAAAAAAAAGCGAGGCACGCGTTTAATTAATTTCGCTTCCGTCCCAACAAAAGAGACAAATTTTTAGGAAAAAAAAATACCTTAATGAATTTTGGCTTTAAAAGAGTAAAGAAACAGCGCTACAACAAATTGTCTTCATTGATCAACTTAAGGCATTTCCAAACATTCGATCAGTTTTAATATGGAGGCTTTATTAAAATTTGTACAGGCCATATTCCGTAGCTTCTTTTGCTAACTTTAATGATTTGAAGAGCTTTTTAGAAGGACACACGCGGTGTAAAATTTGTTCAGCACGAGTTTGGATGTGGGTGAATTCGTTGTTGACATCAAGTGGTCTCTTTGATGAGGAGTCGACTTGCAGCTGTTTCGCGGGGGCGGCTTTGTCATGGCGCGAAAAATTCATCATACATGAAGACTGTCCTTAGACAGAAACCGCACTTTGAAAAATGATCGAATACTCATTTTGAAAAACTTTACCAGTCGCTGACTTATAAAACAAACATGAAAATTCGTCTCTTGCTTTGTCTAACTCCACGTGGAGTTGAAAAAACGTTGCAATATCATCACAGATTATTATCAAAGCGTATACACTGTCGATCTACTTGTTCCCCAGGCGACCATTCATCGCGATGCTTATGTTTAAAAGTGAAATTGTTTTTAACTGGCAAGTGACACCTTATCGACCCACGCCATTCATGAATATCAAATCATTTGACGTCCGAGTAAAGTAAAATAGAGTATTTTTTAACATATTTTTAACTGGATAAATTCAGATTAGTTTTCTCTGAACGTGCTGTTCTCAGGGCCGATTTTCTTTCTCATTTTCCACAGAAAACATGATTTTAGGAAACTATTTTTATACAACAACAAAAAACAGAAATACGCTTAGTTGGTTGAAAATTTCTGGGATTATTTGTTTTCTACTGAATCATAAATGACACTTCACTTTTGCAGCTAGTGCCTTCTGGCAAAGCCTGAGGGCTGGTACGTATGTACTATGATGTACTGATCATTAGCCGTTGTGTACATCTTGTTTGCGTTTTATCCACGGATTTGCTTCCTTATAAGGAAAGCAATTAGAGTGCCCATGAATTCCTAATCACGCTGCTCGCACCGATCGCGGAAGCAAAATGGTGAAAGCGCGAATTCACGCGTGCGAAGCGTGAAGGAAGTAAATGTTTTGGCGCTTCTCCCCCAGTCTCCCCTCCGTTTTCACACTTGTTCCTGACCAAGACCGTACATTTGAATTTGCAGTTTAGTCCTCGTTTAATTCCAGGGTTCTATCTAGGATTTATCGTTTGGGGGAGAAGTCCCGAGTGGCCGAAGACGACGAGTTTCCCAGGGGGGTCCGGGGGTATGTTCCCCCCGGAAATTTTTTGAAATTGTTCTTCACCGCTGAGATGCAATCTGGTGCATTTTGAGACACAATTTTGAGAAATGTTACGGTGTGTGCACTGACCTCGTCGTGTCTGGATGATTTTCCGATATAGTTACTTATATACTGTAATGATAACAATACTTTTTGGAGGGGAAGCTGGGCATTTGGGGGGGGGGGGGAAAGCTCCTACCCCTCAAATACCTTAGATAGAACCCTGAAATGCGACGACGACGAAAATACTACGGCGACGGCAACGGGAACGGGAACGGGAACGGGAACACCTAAAACGGAAACAAAACAAAACCTCTGCACGTGCATCACTCTTTTCTGTAAGTTTCTTTGCCGTCCCAGCACAACTACGACGTCAAATGGATAATTTTTAAGCCAGTATTAGAGAGATTAAGCATCACTTTTATGGCAAACGGCAAACGTGAATTTGTAACACGTGGACAATTTTTTCATCTACTTGTCGTTTACTGTTCATTATAACAACGCGAAAATCGGTAGATTGACGCCAATTCTATCCATAAGAATTGTTTTAATCATGTACTCATTTTTCTTTAATACTTTAGACCGGGAACGCCAGGGAGATAAATTTTCCTATATTTGTTTTGAATTTGGACGCGGCTCCCTCTCTTCAGCTGCAACCAAATTTGCCTCCTTTTAAATAACTGTGCGACTTAGATTAATCACAAAAAAGTTTGAAAGGTTGCGACTTTTCAATTCGATACGGGGAAGATACGGGGTAAGGTCATTTTGTTTACAGCGTGCACTGGCGAGACCCTGACCGGCGAGACCCTGTTAGCCAAACAATGAAAAAAGCGCCTTGTGCTATTCTCTCGCCACTTAGCTGCCATGTGGCATTAAATATATGTTTTTATTTTCCTTCACGATCTGCGAAAACGAAGTTCTCGCAAACATTTACACCACGGAAGTAGAATAACAGTTTCAGAAAAGGTGCAACGATAGTTATTGCTGATAAATTGCCGCATCGGACCAATCAGCCTCATTATGATAGTAACACCAATTAACGTGTTTTATAGCCTGAGAAAACGGCCGGCATTTCGAGTAGCCACAACTGGTTTCCCCGCGAAATGAAGTCTGATGAACGAGCGCAGAAATTCCATATTTAAGATGCGTCGCTACTAGGTAGAGCTTCTGATTGGTCGTCCTGCAAGAGAAAATTTGCTTTAACCAATCAAAAGAATTACCCAGATTTGGGTGGGTCGATGACCCGGTCGATGATTGGTTAAAGCGGCGGCACGACCAGTCAGAAGTACTGCCCAGATCTGGGTAGTGACGACGAGTCACACAGGCATCAGTGTGGAATTTCTGCGTTCAGGTTTCTCATATGTCATTTCGCGGAGAAACCAGTGGCGGCGGTTTAAAAGTGATGTTTTATATCTCTGCATGTCTTTCATCGCAAACTCAATCAATTCATTGATTGTCTGTTTTCCTCGGGGACTGCTATAAGTTGTCATGGTGAAGGCACCAGCGCTTTAGATTCTGAGACGAGGACGACTACGAGTATGAGATTTTCTCAATACTACGTAGAGCCGGGACTTGCGTAAACCACATCATTTCGGCGGGAAAACCTGATAGCCGTTATCGTACCTTCGTACCTAAACCTTCTCCAATAAAAACAACCTCACTAATTTTTTCAGGTAAAAAAATACAATGAAGCCTTCCAGCTTGAATATTTTTCGAGAATACGCAAGAAAACTTTAAGTTAAATCTCGTTCTCGTAGTCGTCCTCGTCCTCAAATCTAAAGGTCTCTGCTAACAACAACAACAACAAAAACAATGGTGATGATGATAATAGTAATACAGTCGACTCTCTTTTTAGCGGACACTGTTGGGATCTTGAGTTAGTGTCCTTACTAGCGAGAGTACCTGATAGCAGGAGTTTATATCAGTCAAACGTCTGCAATTTATTTTTACCTGAGATTTAGCTGCCGTCCGTATTATCGGGGGTGTCCTTTATAGCGAGGTGTCAGGAAGTCGAGAGTTATAATGATAATTAATATACTGATGATCAGTACCTTGACAGTTGTAGGATTGTCTTGCATGGAGCATTGAGTGAACACGAGATTAGTGACTTAAAAATTTTACAAACTGAACTATAATTAGATCGTGGCAGATTTTGATTGAGAGATGCTGGATAAGGGATGTCACGTAAGATCACGATAGCTTTTTACGAGCTTGAATGTTTTTAAAAAATCATTTCACATATTTGAAAAACAAAAACTAAATAATATGTGCACCAGAAAAAAATATGCTCTCCCAATCCTCTCTCCTTTCCGTCTTGCGATCCAGTTCTCTCTCCGCTTGTCTGAAAACGAGTCATAACAGCATTTCAGTAGCTAACTTCTCACTACTGTCAATGGAATTCCACGACGTAACACGAGATAATCATCTCTCAACGATCTGCTCTTTCCTAGAACTTGTTTATTGGGGAGCCACGAGCGGGGTGTCAACGCAGACGATTTCACACTGCAAGAACTTCAGGACTGCAAAGCTCTGATTTAAAAGCTTAAGGTAAGAACATAACAATGAAGGATTTTAATTCACCTTTTTGTGTTGCGAATAGAAGGGGTTGAACTTAAAGAGGAATGAAAAGTACTGCGAATCTTTCATCGCTTGTTTCCACGCGAAAACTCGCTCAGTCTGAGACCGTCAGAAGATGAGACGCGACTTATTATAAGGGAGTCCTAACATAGAGCAGCATGTCGTTAGACTCAAAAAGGATTTTCATAGAAGAATAAATCGTTTGAGTTTGGGTTTAAATGATCATAAAGGACCAAAGAAATTTGAGAGTTTCTTTACTATGTTGGATGGTTGTCGGGCCTTTTTCCAGATTGTCTCCAAGTGTAATCCGATTACCGTTTCCCGCTAGCTATAAAAGAGACGTTAATAACGAAGGCTCTTTAGATAAGGATTCTGTCTATGTTTTTTTATCCTTAAATAGACTGAACAGGTCAAGTAAGTAAACGAGTGGAAAATATGCAGAGCAGTTGTCAATAGATGGTCCAAGGTTCATTTCGAACTCAGGCTTGCTTTTGGTCAGGTTTAATTCATAGAGTTTGGGATTGGTTAAGAAAACTCGCGCCACTTTTTTTAACCAATCAGTTGTTAGAAAAGCTTAAAAAAAACTACTGGCTTCTACGCGTATTTCCGCGCTTGCATATCTATATATGCACGTGGCTTGATTGAAGTATGCTTTTCGTTCATTTCTGCACAATTCCGTGTAAAGAGTTTTTCGGCGGTTACGTAATCCAAAAATCGTGTATGCGTACATATTTCTGTTATTTCTGGAAAATCGTATTTTATCACACAGCTTTTTCACTGACGTTAGCGGTTCAAAACATGTGGTTATTGATACAGCAGCAGGCATATGCAGTGCCAAGAAAATCTTGGGATTTGGCCATTTTGCTGATAGGAAAGCTTCAAAGGTCATACTTCCAACGCGGAAGAAATTTTGGAAATCAAAGCGATGAAAAGAGCCGGACCTAATGGTGACTTAGCCTGATCAAAATAGGATCAATTAAAGGGATTAAGTCTCCCGAACACCGCTATATTACTTCTTTTTTTTCCTCAGAAGCGCATTTCTTTCATTTCCAACCATTGTTTTACGGTGTGGAATTCTGTGTTTGTTTTGGCAGCTAAATCATAAATCATTAGACTGCTCACATTCAAAACACTGCAAACCACTTTCACGTTAACGATTTGTTATGCCACGCGTTTAGCCAGCCTTAACTTGCGATGTTACCGGCACTAGCTAGATCTTGGTATTCTCGACTTTGAAAGTGTACATTCAAGAGTAGCCGGCGTCTTGGTCACTGAAAAGGTGAGCTTGTTCTTTTTTTATCTCTATTCCTATCTTGTAGCATATCCCCTTTCAACAAGCATCCGGCTACAGTAAAAGCGCTGTTTCCGACAATTCAGGCATTCTGATTGTGTTCGCTGTTTATAACTGGTTCGAGTATGCTTTTATAACCTCCAGAGAAACCGTTTCTTGCCAAGCACAGGCGGCCTGCTTTGTTTACGTGCGACCTATAACGCGAACAAAATAACCCACTTGTGTTGTTTACCATATCATGTAATATCGGTCTCACGTTTTCATATCGATACTTCTCGTTATCAAACACTTAAAAGCGGTGCATGATAACAAGTTAATAAACACTTGGGGACCATTAATTAGTGAGTTGGTTTTGCGTCAAAACAACGTTGTTTCAGATTTATATCAGTTAACTTACCTCATTTATTAAATATTGCTTTCGAAATGCCTCTTCCTCTGTGTGGACAAATTAGTCAGAGAATTCCGCATTCTATCAACACATACCGTGACCTTCTGGTAATTTGACACAACTCTACCGTGACTCTTGTGATGATAGCGTGACTTGTAGACTGCCTACTTGAAACGTGACATCACTTCCGCGAATTCCGAGCACGCCCTTGTATTCGCGACAAGTTCATGTTGTTGCGGCATTTTGCTCCTCTGCGGTCGCGCCCAAATTCTGTTGGCGGTGGTAATTAAAACAATAACATTTTCTGAATTCCGAGGACCGGTACTCCGACATTCTTTGTCCAGTGCCGGTCCAGAACGTGTACGGGTGGCATCGCGCAGTGGGTTCCCCGTTTTTGTTCAGTATAAACGTTCTTGTCGCATTCCTGAACAACTATTTCTTTCCACTCATATCCTGCCGAGTTTTAATCCTTGTGAACTAAGGTTGAGACTTCGAGACTCCTCATAGTGTTTACCGTGATTACGTGTTTTGTTCTCTATTAAAATTTTACTGAGGGGACTTTTGACTGTAGTGATCCCTTAGCCTAGAGAACAAAATTGCTGCTTCGTACGTTGATTTTGTTTGCAGTGTTTTCTTATAATATCGGACTCGTCAGTTTTCTTCAAGAACACTCTTTTAAGCAAGGTACTTTAAAATTTACTTGACCATTTTTGGAATGAATGGAATTTTTGAAAACACCGTCATGATATTGTTCAAAAGGTCTTTGTAGACGAACAATATGCATGGCGGGAAGTTGCACGGCTTTTTTCAAAGTATTTGTGGCTTTCCTAGACAAAAAGCCAACAGACTTTTTAATTGGATACGGAGCTGATTTATTACGAATTTTTACGTCTTCATGCAGTGTGCCATTGAACCGTATCTTTCGGTTTCTAAAAACAAATCTATTACCCTTAAAGGAAATTGTTTAAGACACACTTTCTTCGAAACACAATTGTTAAACACAACATTCTGCAGTCATTGTGTATTCAAGAAACACATCAACACTACACCCAATGCAAATATTTTACACAGCAACACAAGAAAAAATAATATTTTTTCTTTTACGGCGTTTTAACATTCAAGCTTTGAAAGCAAATTCACTAAGTACTCATTTTTTCCCCCTGGTGACTCTACGAAAGACGTCGAGCATACGTGTAGCTGGGTGAAACACAAAGAGACGTTTATTGGGAGGTGAGACTGGCGGTTGATTAATATTATGTTTAGAAATCGTTCAGTTAGAGAGCCACCAGATCATTTTCTAAGGAATTTTCTGGAGCTCAAACTTTACACTTGACATGACTTGGTTGTGCGGAACTTGAGACGAATATTAAAGGCGTGTGTTGTCCTACTTGCTGGCGCCCTCGCGAGTTGGGTTGGCTGTTGTTAAATAGATTCACAGCCCACCTGGTGAAGATACAGATCGAAAGAAGTATCGAGATACTGAAGAATGTATGTACCCTCGACTAGTCCATTTTTCTTTTGTTTTCTTTATACTTGTTTAGGATTGTTGTTGTTTTTCTACGTTCTTCGAGGATGCGCGCGGAGCTGGCTGGCATTGCTCATTGCAAAACTGAACCAAATATACAGGTTTACAGTGGCGGGAAAACAGCAAACATTCAAAAACAAAGTGGAAACTGCAAATTTTGCTACAGCTGAAGAGCTAAACAAAAAACATTTGTTCTGCTAAAACAACATACTGAAATCTTGTTTGTACTTGTTACATTTTCAAGCCAGTAAAGTGACCAGGTAGTTAAGGATAATTAGTTTCCAAATATGGTTTATTTTTGACAAAGTGAAGTGAACTGGGGAAGAAGTCGATTGACTGGAAGGCGAACACCATGATGGAATTTATATCGAAACCCTGAAAAAGAGTGCAGAATGTGAGGAGAAGAGCTTTGTCATTTTTGTTACACACTTATTCAAGACCCTGGAGGCAGTTATTACAGTGAAACTCCGCCTTACGGTCACCTCGTTATTACGGGCCCATTTTTTGGCCACCTTGCAAAAACCCCCAGTTTGTAAAAAAACCCTCGTTATCTCGTTAATACGGCCACACAGTTAATACGGCCAAATACTTTTGGCCCATTGGTGACCGTGTTAACGGGGTTCCACTGTATTCGTTCTTCTAGGCAACATTTTTAAGTCTTTGCTAACAGGCGGAGATTTTCTTGTATCGACGGGACACTAGGAAAGTACATCTAGTAAATAGCAAGACGAGGAATTTGCCGCCAGAATTAAGCCAAAAATAAAAACGGTTTACTAAATTGGGAAAATAATCCCCAGCTGTACAAGATAATTTTTCTTAAGAAATGTCTTGTCGTGGAAAATACTGAAAATGGCGTTTCATTCGTTGTGATTTTAAATTGCTCTTGGGAGGGGTGGGGGAAGCATACCCCCAGACCTCCCTAGCGGTGCGCGCCATTGACGATCGCAATGCAAGTTGTGGTGTCGACTGTGCCAGAACGGTCTCTCCACTGCCCTGCATCTTGGGTTCTCAAGATCGTAGCGGAACAAAACTTTTGTCCTGAAATCATATCATTGCTGTTTTTGTTCCTCTTCGAAATAAGTTGCCGTATTCTTAGTGAAAAGTTATTAACGTTATGCCATAGTGCATTAACATTCTAGGATCCTGCTAAGCGGTAAGTTATTTCAGTTCAAGCTGAGAGCTATCTTTCAATCTCTCTCTTCCTTTGCATTGAACGTTAGGTTATTTTTATCGCCCAGAACAAGGCGTACGTTTCCTTGGCATGAATCTATCTCCACCTACAGTTTTTCTCTTTTTAATAAAAAATTCTGCATATTTGTCACCTTTTTTAATGGCAAATTTAGCGTTTTTGTGTGTGCTTTCACTTCATTTTTTTCTCTCATAGTGTCAAGCTCCCCTTCCCACAAGAAATCATCCAGTCTTGACTCTATTGAACTGTACTTTCTTTTTTGGTACTGTAATGTTTATTATCGTATACATTAATAAGGAAGGTTATATTTTTCGCGAGTCGGTAGATAACATCCCATAGCGTGACTCGTTTGAAAGCCAAGGCAGCACTTTCCTGTGGTGCTGTACTTTATATGGTGTACAAGGCGGTTCTAACTATTGACTCGGACTGCAAAGAACGTACTGTGGCAGTGCAGTACTTCCTGCGGTGCTGTTTATTATGCTGAACAGGGTTATTCAAACTACTAAGTCTAACTAATGTGCAAAACTAATCCGCCCCGTGGTGATGTTTATTAGGCAGAATAAGGGCGGTTCATGCTTCCTAGACGTGATCTATTGACCTTTTTTTTCCTACGGATTTAACATTTGTTATTCAAATGTTTGAATTTCTTAACACTGTCGTTTTAAGGTACACTTTCATTCCAGCTGTCGATTGTTTTAGCGATTACAGAAAACGTCTCTGTCAGAATCTTTTGATAGAGGTGTACAATTCATCAGTTTTCTGATTGTCAATTTATACTTTGATGACGGAGTTCCAAAATTTTTGCGCCTTGTGGCCAGACGTGATGATATTGGCCCCAAGAAATCATTCAAATATCCCTTCTTCTTTTCTCAGTAATGATAACTTACTAATGCTACATGCTTTCTAGGCTTTTTGTCTCACTTTGGTAAATTTAAAAATCACAACCCTCTTTTTAGCCAGATCTCATCGACGTAACGACGAAAGAAATGTTTTCGTCTTATTGTTTTACTGTTTGAAACCGCAAATGAAGTAGGCTGACCACGTTTGTAAAAAAGATATCTTGATATTAGTTCTAAATAGGGTAACAGGATATAGGCTCCCTTGTTACAAACGTGGAAAATAACTCAGATAAATTAAAAGTGTTGTGAGCATTTTGCCTGAAGACTAATGACTTAAACTGAAAGTTCAATTCTATTTCAGTATTTGCAAATACGGCTAACATGGCTTGATTATGATTGTAGAAATATTCCATTATTCTCTTATCAACGCGTAGACTGGCGACAGTTTTAATGAAAGATCTAAATACCAGAGAAGGAAATGGCGCTTTTTTTCGATTCGCCTTCCACTTTCCGTGATACGGGTAATGAATTGACGATCGACATAAACGCTCGGTGACCTAGTGACCTTTCATTTAAGTCTTTTTGGTTTCATCTGTTTTCACTCACAACTCGAACACTCTTCAAGTCAAGTTGTCTAGGTTGATACGACGCGGCGAGGGCAAAATAAGCGACAGACAAGACAAGATAATTCTGGGTGTCGCACGCTGCCATGGTGTCTTTTTAAAGATGCGCTTTGCGATAAAAGTGGAGAAGGGTGCAATTCCTTTCCCTTTTTTCATCGACCTCAAACGGGGCAGGAAAAAATCTTTTCTATTTTAAGTATGTTGTAATAACTATAATTATGTTACATGGCTCTACAGAGATAAGTATGTAATGGCATTGTTTTCAAGAGGACTCAAGGCCTACCCGAGGCCTACATGGTCCAGCGTATCTTGACACGTTATGGTTTTGTCGTGTACAGCTTTTTTGTCGTGCAGTACAAAATGCTTTGTTACTTCCTTAATTTTTTGGTGCCATTCTTATTATTTTTCTTTTTTGCTTTACAACATCTTTTATAAAAATGAAAATTTGGGAGCTTTTACATATTTGTCGCTCTATAAACTCAGGTCAGAATACATTGATCTGTTTCTAAAACCACATCTGGGAGACGCTGGCCGACGCTCTTTAATACTTATAAATATTCATTTCATTTATCTCTTAAGTGTAAATTCAGTAAATTGATGTTGCTGTGCTAAAATTTGTTTTAAAATTCCGGGAACCGCGTCCTTTGCTCTTCATGCAAATGAGTTGCCCTACAAGTCACGTGTCTACATGGTTTGACCTGAACTTATCGCGCGCGGGGTATCTTTCCTTTGTAGAGCGAAGAATAACTGCGCTTCCGTTGAAGAATATTTGAGAGACTACGTGAACATTTACACCCGTCCGACCAGGCGGCTGTTCTTAATTTCATCGCAAAACAGTTGGATTCCCTCTTTTGAGCTCATGTGGAAAACGTGAAGATTGAAACAGCTTACGGTGAAGGACCGACGTTGAAGAAAGCGTTATCATGGGCGACAACGCCGATAGTGAAGGAAATTTGATTCATTCGATTTTGAACGACTTGAAGGTGGGATTTTTCTCTTACTTTTGATTCTTCTTCCTTTTATATTTTGCTAACTAGACGCGGCTCTAAATATTTCTCTCTTTTACAGGGGAGCGCCCCGGTTTGGGAAGATTTTGTCGGCAAAGCGAGTAAACTACACTCAGCGCTAAAGTAAGCTTGATAGTAAACGTGTGTAATAATTTAACTCTCATATTTTATAATTTACGAGTTATAATTTATTTTTTGCGAGAGAGTAAGATGATAGGCTTAGTTTGTTTTAATTTTCCTCGATTTAGGGCAACAGTTATCGCAGCTGACTCCTTTTTGGACGCTTTTCAACGAGTTGCTGATGTCGCGAATTCGTCACGAGGTAAGGGTACTGTACTCTCCGGCACTTTTTCTTGTTTTGCCGCGTCAAATATCTACTTTGCGTTACTTAAGTCTTGTTTTATAGCAAAATAAGAATGGCGTCAATATCGCGTCTAAAGCTGACTTTTTAGGAAGATTATACTTTGTACAGTGAAAGCACATGTTTCTTCGTCGTGTCATTCGGTTTTAGTTTCATCAGCTGGTCAAGGGTTTTACCCACGCGTGTTGTAATTTTTTTGTTGATATTTGTATAAGGTTATACTTTTTGTAGAAGAATTTGAAGAGTCGTGATGTATACGGTGACTAGAATCTTATCTTGTGGTAGGAACATATGTACAACATTGGATCTTGATTTCGTTCGGTTCTTGTATGAATATAATAGTTTAAGCTAAGATAAGGGATTTTACAAAGCAGATCGTAAATTACAATCTGAAATACCTCACCGAAGTCTAGGGCAACTGTTTTTTTTTTCCTTTCGAAAATTCGTGCGTGGGTAAACTATTTGTCGCTCGAAATGGACGTTATTCAGCTGATTTATTCGAGCGATGAGCGTTCGACTCACAGCAGATTGTGTTGAATGAATTTTCCTTCACAACGCTCTCTTTGTTTTGTTTATTTATAGTGGCTTGTGAAATAGGAAACCTTCACTGGGATCCTTCCAACCGCTTCAAGAAGAAAATTTCGGTTCAAATTACGGTAGTTTTGAAATGTCGTACAAGCGGTCTACGGGAGTTTACTACGAGTTTCCCGAAACCTGGTCATTTTATTGTCCGTTACGATTTTGGCGGTAAAGCAGTGCAATTTTGCCGCGTAATTTTAACGTTCGCGTCAATATTCGGCCCGTCTATTTGGTGTTTTGGCGGATTTTTCTGTTGATTTTTTGCCTTATAATTTTGTTTTCTTTCAGCCACCCAAAGCATTTGCAGCTAAAAAGAAGCAATCGTGCTAGTTTTCCTTCATCTCCTATCAATCTCTTTCCATCAAATTTTGCGGTTCTGGTTTCATAGCATTACTTCAAGCATTATTTATATGGTCGTGCCACCTGCTTCGAACAAAACTCGGACAGTTTTGGGATAGCAAAATCGTGAACCCCCTAAACATGGAAATCCTTGTTCAATTTCAATAGTCAAAAAAGGTTTTGTTAGCGTTCAGAATTTTGAATAATATTTTGTGGCCTTAATCAAAGGAAGTACATTTATGCATGATCACTTCCTGAATTACCGATATAAGCTTAAAACGTGTTTATCGCTATGTAACAAGAAAACTGGACAGAAATTGTACGCGTTACAGTGGGTAGCTCGTAAGGTCTTGAGGTTTTGTCGACCCAGATGAACACTCTTTTTCAATTTTCGGTCAAGTTTCACTCTGTCTGAGTTATATCAATTTTAATTATTTCAAATTTAGATGCATCGGAAATAGTCAATCGGTAAAGAATGTTCGGAACTACGTCTTTTAATTTTTTAAAAAGTTATAAAGCTTTTTTTTGTACCACATGCTAAGATTTTGGCACTTTGTTTATGGAGAATTTACGTTAATTCCGTTACGATTATTTGTAACAGTTTTGGCTTAGCAAACCGTTGTAAAATTAATTAGAGGGTTCTTAGCTGCCATTGTGCACTGAAAGAACGCGCTATATTATTGTAGTTTTCACAAGTCAGTGAGATGCATTCCAAAAAACCGACTACTTGTAGTTATTTTCACGACATAAATTTACCATGGAGTCATTGGCTGCAAATTAGTCTAAATATGTGAAAACCGTGGGGTGCATTTTATTCAAGTTTCATAATATTTGTTTTTTTCCAATGGTGCAGAAAAATAGGCAGTTGCTCCTACACCCCTAATTTCTGTCTTATCAGTATTGTGATGTTGAATATAGGATTTTTACACATTTTGCGTAGTAGAAGCTCACATCCAATGACCAGTTCTAAGACCACTGGAATCTTGATTTTTCAACCTCCCAGCCGGGAACAGGTAGTTAATTCACGTGACTGGGATGCTCTAAAAATGGGCCTGAAAATTACAGTAGAAGGGGAATAAGTTCTGATTCACAATTCAGGTTTCTACTAGACAAGATACGGCTACGTTTTTAAAAGTGGTGTTACCCAGTGGTTACTGCTTTGGGTCAGTCCAAAGGACTGTGTCAATACCGTGCTCAATGTGGAGTTCGAGAACCAGTGACAACCGCAACGGGAATAAGAAGGACAAAACAACAATAGGTTTAGAGTAGCTAAACAGCAGGTGCATCACGTTTTTTTTTTCTACATTTCTTTGCCATGATTGCATGACCTCGTTGTGAAGCTGCCTAGTTTCACATTTTGTAGAGGTCATGAATTTAATAAAACTATTTTTCAATACTTTTTGTAAAACTTTATCAGATAGAGTATTTTAGAAGTCAACTCCGGGAAAGTTTACCAACATTTGATAAATTGAGTGACATGGAATAACAGCAATGTGTTTTCAAACAGCATGAATTCACTTTTTAAGAGACATTTTCTCAACGTTTGTTGTCGCTCTCATTGCTTAAGCTCCATAATGTTTGTCCAGATTGAACGTAAGGCATGTTTCGAAAGTTTCACATTTAGAATCCCCTTTGAATTCATCTGGAATACATAGCACATAACAGGAGGACTGCTAACATTTATTATTGGCTACATGTAAGCTTTATTCCTTCCCTTTCTCAAATACACAGAAGAAAAACAAATAAAGCTAACTAGCAGATTGAAATGAAGAGAAAATTGCAGCATGACAAGGTTTCTGCTTTCATGCTTGCTCCAAAAGTGCATATTAATAGTTGCAATACTGTGTGTTCGTCTGAGCCACTTCTAAGCTTGTGTTAAGCTATTTAAGGTCTGTAAAGTCTTGAAAAGTCCGTGAATATTAGATAAAGTCCTTAAGGACCTTGAGAGCCATTTATCTTCAAAAAATGCTTGAAATTTCCTAAACTGGTATTTGATGAAGTCTAAGCAATGTGAAATAGCAAGAATCTCCATATTTTTCATTTTCTGTCAGCTAGCCTGTTAGTAGCACAAAGAAAAAGAAACCGTAATATATCTGAAATGCTGTGCTTTTTGCTTGAGGTAATTATATATTCATTACAGAATATTATATTTACTTTTAGGAGGGACTTTTCATTATGCTAAGCTTGTTAAAAAATACCTGTAAACTGGTTTTACTGAGTTTGATCTACTCGAAGTTACCTGAGCAGTTTCAGTGGCTGGTTTTCAGAATGACATGGAAGTCATTAACACTTAAAAAATTTTTGTTTCTCATGTTAAGTATCTTTCTTACCCAAGCCAATGCAGAAGGATCAAAGCGAAAACTCAGTTTAGTTCCTGGTTCTATGGTGTTATGATTCAATAATTTCCTTATTATCTTTAATTTAATTAGTGTTCATTGTGGTCAAATTATTTGCTTTGTAAGAACTTAAGTATTATGTATTCTAATCAGAGAGAACCTCACCAAACATCTGGGTAATTTCTTCACTTCTAAATTGGATACCCAGACTTCGTATTACCCTATGCTTTGTAAACCCAACTATGGTATTTTTTATGCCTGGAAATTCAAAGGAAGAAACCACTTCGGTGGTTCTTTAACTTGGTTCTCTCTGTTTGTCAACATATTCTGAAATAAAAATATATAAAACTTTTTAGCATCTATCTTGGATAATAATTTTACAATCTGGGGTTGCAAAGCACCTTACAGTTTAGATTTAGTTTCAACATTCTTTTGAAACCAAACGATAAATAAGTGTATGTATCTACTCCATTATAAATTGTGGAGTTAGTTTTATGTCCAGGCTCTTGTTTGGCCTTCTTTAATGTAAAGACAAATGTGCGTGAGAGTATTTTTAGATGCTTTTCATTATACATTTATTACACCTTCCTGTAAAGGTTATTTTTGTGGAAAGAATTTTAATGAGTTTTTATACGTACAACTTAAATGGTTTTTGTTTGTAAGACATGCACCTGAGAATTGTGAAACCAGTTGAATGCTAAGAAATTTGCATCATTTTCTTGTGTTATTAAAGAAAAGTCAGAATTTTGTCAAAATAGCCTTGTAAAGACATATTTTTTTTTGGTAATGATATTGTAGTGCCATGGCTGTGTTTGTCACATTAGCACTCGTGTAAATGTGCACTTGTGTTCCAAACGAATGAGATCATCTTTTTTCAAAAGATGCCTGTCCCTGTTGAACCTTTAAAGGTCAAACTTGAATTTCAATTTTTTTTTAATGGAGCTGTTTGTGCTCCTTTGCCATGCAAAGTAACGTGTATTCAATTTGATGATGACCTGAACAAGTACGTCATCATAAATGAATTATTGCTGTCATTTAATGTTGATGACTAGGTGGCATATTCAGTATATCAGTAATGCATCAATACAGGTCATCCCCGCAAAAAAACTCAGACTTAAATATTGCTAATTATGAGACCTGCAGGCAATACGTGACAAAATTCTTTTCACCTACGACTAGTAGCACCCAACAACACCCAGTTGTACTTTGCTTATGAGCCTGTTGATTTATACAATCTGGTGCAAAAGGACTAGCAATGTTATTGTTGTAGACATTTTTAAAAAAATATATTTTAGATTTAATGTCACTTCAAAAGCCATGATGATTAAAAATATCTGTATCCATTTAATAGATTAATGGAACTGATTTTCACTGCTAGTGCACCAAAACAAGATTTCACTGTCTCTGGGAAAAACATGAATTGCAAGTTGGCCTAAATCCTGGCTCATAGTAATGTATCACTAAGAAGCTTGTTCCTTGTTTATTCTTCTTGAGGAGGAGAATTGCGTGACTTTTTAATCTGAAGAACGTTCGTACCGGCACGTTGCGCACAATATCCTAACTTTTTAAGGCTTGATGAAAAATGTCAGCTGTTAAATAGGACATTTTTCAGTATTGTTTGTTTGTGTGTTTTTAAGGATGCTGCAAAGATATTGGAGGATCCCTGACCAGAATGGTGATGAGACACAGAAGTGTGGATAGCAAGCTAAAAGGACTTGCTGGGTAAGTGTGTTTGTGACTGGGAGCCAATAAACCTACAGTGACTCTTAATTTAGTACCCTAAACTACCCCTTTTAATCTCCCCCATTTATAGGCCTATCAACCTGTAAATTAACAAAAAAATGCATTCAATTATTATAAGCTACCCCCCTCCAAATGTAAAAAAATGAATTCAGTTTAATATTATGACACTTTGAAGCTTAATTAAAAACCAATAAATGCAAAACATATTTTGATCACGACTGCTATAGCTTATTTTGAGACTTGTGCTTTTTCTATTCTGTTTACAAGCCCCTTTAGACATACCCCTCCTAAAACCCTTTTTGAATATGTATAGGCCCAGGGCTTGTAAGTGGCAGTTAATGATAAATATATTCAGCACAGGGACTGGAAAAAAATCTGGGCTTGGTTCCTTTTAATCCCTGACCACAGTAAAGGCCTGTTTACGTGGAGGTGGGGGACCCCAAATAGGTGAGGTAACATGCAGTGGGTCACCCCACCTATCATGTAAACGTGATCAAATGAAAATGAGAGATTATATGGACATGCCGGTTACCCCACCTATGTGGGTTACCTCGCTTACCTGGGATGCCCCACCTTGATGTAAACAGGCCCTAAGTCTACATGTATTTTCCCTCCTGGGCCCGGTTCCTCGAAAGATGGTTAAGTTTAACCCAGGATTAAGCCACATTTCAAGCACGTTTTTGTCATCTAAGAACATGCAACTCCAGGTTACAAAATACTGTTGAGCCTTTACTATGCAGCAATGATAGCACAAAATGTTACCCTAAGCAATGTATAGGAATGTAAAATACAAAAATGGAGCAAAATTTAAATCATTTATTAACGCTAATTGGCCTTTCAGGAATTGGGCCCTTTAGATTGCTTAGATCGCTCTTTTGGGCTATCATCACTGATCTCAGATCTCAGAGGGCCTTCTTTGGAGAATTCTAGAGTGAACATTGTACTGTGTTTACCTAATTGGAAATCTTAATTTGCTTTTGTCTTTGTCAGGTTGTTGTCTGAAACACTGGTAGTTCCCCTGCAAGAAAGGTTGGACGATTGGAAAAAGGCTGTCGTTCAGATGGACAAGGATCATGCTAAGGGTAAGTGTAAAAATTAATAATGTTTAGACTTCTCCGGGATTGAATTCTTGCTTGCTCTTTGGACAAGCAACTCAAAATTTTTTGGCTTGCGCAGGTCAAGTGAATGAGGGTTGCTCTGTGCCTCCAGACCTTTTATATTAATTAAATCTTAATTTAATATCATGTGTTAGGAGAGAGACTGATGGGAGACCTACGTTTGGGTACTGTGGGGAATGTTGATAGGGCATTTTATCAGGGCTCGAAAAAAACTCCTGTCCGGTAGTCGGGAACAAGTAGATTTTTTTGCTGGGCGAGGAACTTTACGGTGCCCGATATGCAAGGGTACAGGCAGGTCATCCTCTAACAAAATCATTAACTAGGACAAGCAAGAAGTTGCCCTGGGTGAACAAAATGTGACAGCTGCTTGCCCAAAGGACAAACTGGAATGAGTAGTGTAGGAGTTGCTCGGAAGGTCTCTCCTATTGGTCGTAGGAAACAATGACATGTCATTCTTCCAATTGTTTTAGTATTGTTTGGGGTTAGGGAAACACACCATTGGTGACTTCTCTTGTGAGCAGCTGCTACATGACCTGCTGGAATTCAAGTTTTTTTCGAGCCCTCAGTGTTTATGCTTAAACGTTTGTTGCCTACAAAGCAGTTCATTTAATTTTATTGTCATTACCTGCACTTATTGCTGCTTCAATCCCATTTCAGTTATTTCTTACATTAATTTATTCCTCCAACCTTTTTGTCCTTGAAACAGAGTACAAGAAGGCAAAACAAGAATTAAAAAAGGCCACAGCAGAAACTCACAAACTGCAAAAGAAGGTTAAGAAAGGTGAGTTAGGTGAGCGAAGTTCTTTTGAAACTTTGCAACCCATGCATGCTAATTTCAAAGTTTACGCTATCTCACACATAAAGCCACATGCAGTAAAAATGCTGGAAGTCGACCCATTTTCAGTAGCATGGAGCCACTAATCCTTATAAATACACTATCGGGTGCTAGTCCATTACAGAATAAACTCCAGTTGATGTCTGCTGTACTCATGTATGGGCCAGTTACATTAACCCTTAAAACCCTACTATCAGAGTTCTAGATGTAGTGGAGAGAAGTTCATTTCTCATTGAAAATATCGAGCAAATTCATCTTGTGTGACTCTGTGTGCGTAGTATTTATGACCACGACTGTTTCATAAAGCATTGATATTATTTCATGAGAAATGTGTTACTGATGGCTCTTTGGATGAATGAATGTATGATGACTGACTGAGAGATGGGCTGAGTACAAGTCGGTTTATTATGGGATAAACAACACGAGACCCTGAAGTTTGGTGCTAATTGGGCCAATATTGAACAAGATACAGCTATTTGAAAACTTGAAAATTTATAAGAGATGTATGGATTGCCGGACACATCGTTCGAACGTCTATATATTTCCTAGTAAATTTTGGAGTTTTTGAATGGCTGTATCTCGTTCAATATTAAAGCCTGATAAACAAAATGTCCAAACTTGAGAATGTTGCTAATTTCAATGAGCTCTTTCTGACTGTATGGATCTTGCATTGTTTGACCTATAATGAATGGACTCCTACCCTACCCTTCTTGGTTTGAAACTAGGCAATTGGGAACTACCACTGAATTGAGTGAACCATAAAAATAATCGCTCAAAACGTTAAAACAACGTATATTAAATAACACAGCAAATACAAAAGAAGGTGTGGGTGGACAAGCTTAAAGAAGATTAAAACACATTGCAATTTTAGTTTTTGAAAACTTGTTAGCCTAACAGTTTTTTAAAGTTTGTTTTTGTTGTTTATTACATTTGAAATAATTCTCCGGAGACATATTTGTTTTACACAAAGCTGGATTTTTGTTGTTCAAAAGTAATTTTTCAAGTTCCATAGCAATCAAGGACAGACAAATGGTATTATAAACAAAATAAACCAGCCTGCAAGCAATGAGTACATCAGCCCCTTAACCCTGCCATGGACTAGCATTCGAACTAGGTTTTGTCCAGCTCCAAGAAGAGGTGCTGCAGGGTGCTTCATGCTATTAAAAAACTGGGTCAATTTCCTGTTGTTTCAGCCAGCTTAAACCTTTGTTTAAATCACATCATAATGCATTATTTACCTTGTTGTCTTCATAATTCTCTTATTGCCACTGTACAAGAAAGAATAATGGGACATAGAGAGCGAGAATCTTAAGGAATTGGCTGGGATATGTGAATTTCACTTAAGTTATTTTTAGAGCCTGTGATTAAATCGAAGTCTTATTCCTAGGACATTCGAACCTTTTAATCAATTGTTTAAAATGTCATCAAGTCCATGTGTGACTGCTTCAAAGCAAACAATGCAGAATATTTTAATGTTGACACAGCAAGAGAGCATAATATCCCATCATTCTCTCCTAAAACATTGTATAAAGGTTTTCGGACCTCTCCGGTTAATTTCAAGCGTATAATTGGTTTAAAAATAACTTTGGTGAAATTCACATATCCCAAAGGCTAGACTGACCATTTCCCTCTGTGTCTTAATATTCTCACTTGTACTGTAACAGTAACCAGCTTTCGACCATGCTTCCTCAGCAATAGGCCTGCTACATGTAAAGCTTACGTTGTAATCATCTGGATTCACTTAGTTGCCTGTCAAAGATTTTGGGACAAAATATATTAGACCTTAGTGCTTTCCAGGTGAATGTGATCACCTTAATTGTCAGTGAGGCAATTTTGAGGCAATTTTGTTTGCTCATAACATATTGCATGTATCATTGCTGGTATTACCGACTATCTTTTTCTTTCGTTCTCCCAAGGTAAATCAGAGCACCAGGAAAGACTTGATGCGGCTTTAAAGGTAAAATATGATTGCCTGTGATTGTTTTCCTTGTTATAAGCATGACAACATTAAGTTAGTAAATTTTGTAATAAATGACCTTGTCAAATCTAAATCGGCAGTGTTAACTGCTAAGACAGAGGTGAAGATATCATACCGTAAAATTCCGAAAATAAGCCCCGGGGCTTATATTTTTCAAAGGCCCTTTTTGAAGGGCTTATTTTTGGAGGGGCTTATATTCGGAGGGGCTTATCTACGGAGGGAAATGTGCGTTTCAAACTCGATTGGGCTAGCCTTATAGTTGGAAGTAAATTTACCGTTTTTGCTCATTGTTTTACTTTGTATTTGAGGGCAATTTTCCAAGTACAAGCCCCCGGGGGCTTATATTTGGAGGGGCTATTTAACGGATGGTTTTTTGCGTTACCGGTTTGGGAGGCTTATATTTGGAGGGGCTTATTTTCGGAATTTTAGGGTATCCTATTTTGGTTATAGCACATACTGATTTGGCAGATAAAAGAGAGAGACTGTGTCGTCGTTGAGTTCGTTATCTAATATTTATTGTTTGATCAAACTTTTATCAACTTAAAAACATACAATCATGTTCATGCATTTTATTTTAAGACATACTAACTGAGAGTTTTCAGTTGCACTGATTTGAAATTTGAATGACTTTTTCTTACAGCTAGCCAATTCCCAGCAAGCTGCATTTGAAGAGCAAGAAAAGCGGTACCTCAAAAAGGTTTTGTTGGAAGAGAGGTCAAGATATTGCGTGTTAGCGACTTGCTTTAGGCCAGTTGTGGTAAGTAGTTATCGTGAAGTCTGTTGTATCTTGGGCATTTCACACTTCTTTGTCATAGGTGTGACCTTACTATGTTGATGCAAATGATTATAATTTAATGTAGCCTGCGTAGCAAGCGTTTCCATTGGTTTCGGAGCAAAGAAAGACCGGTTTTGGCCGCGCGAGAAATGAAAGGATACGCGGTCTTTTACTCTCGTTCCTCGTTCTTTGCTCCTAAACCGCGTTGAAACGCTTGCTACGCAGGCTAAATTTTATGGGGACCCATTTACTTTAGTGACAATTAATAGTGAATTGAGGCTCACAGGGTTAGTGACTGTCCTGACAAATTAGGTTTTTTTCACTACAATTAGATTTTTCTTTTATATGATTCAAAGTCTTCCATTTCCCTTGGGTGGGCACCCCTTATGGGTTGGTCTCAATCGTAGGCTGCGTGGGAGACTACGCTTGGGTCTAAGTGTCATGTTCGTGCCTTTTCCCGTTTTAATCCTTTCCTTTTTCAACTTATTTTTTTTTTTTATCATGTATGTATAAATAGTTATTATTTCCTTTATTTTGATCTTGCCCAATAAAGTATGTAGTAAAGTTTGGAATTAAATTCGCGGTTTTCTGTTCCTTTTTCCTTAGGAGCATGAGATTTCGTTGTTCGGGGAAGTGGAACATTTCCAGTCCATCTTGGCAGACATAATTAAACAGACAATAAGCCCTTCGACGTTGCCGCTGGCAGGCGAGGACTTGATACGAGAGTTCAGGCTCTCCGATCATAACAACGGTGATGATCAGGTAGATAGATTTGGTTTTATTTTTGTTTAATTCATTGGCAAAATCAAGCCATCAATTGTGTCGGTCCGGATAGTCTCCTCGCTCATGATTACAGTTCGCGGTCAGTGATTGCCATAAAAATTTGTCCCAGTATTCACTTATTTCTTTACTTAAATCTACAGTCTCCACCGCCAAGTCCAACTACTACAATGGCCCGAGCATCAAGTCCACTCCATACCGGTCGCGACCCCCCTACTTCCCCGCCTCCTCCGCTCCCCACAGACACAGACCCCTACTTCAACGCTTTTAGTCGCCATTACTCGTTCTCGGTCAAGCACAGCCAAACACGAAACAAGCTAACCGGCTCTGCAACACCCACTACATCCCCCAAGAAAGTTGCTCCCCCACGGGTGTGCGCCCGTGCTACGAGCTTCAGTGTGTCGTCAACGTCATCACATTCATCAGTGTCGTCTTTAGGATCTTCAATAGGCTCGCCGTCGGTGGAGAGCTTTCCTCGGCCCCCTACCCCTCTGCTGTCTCCAGGTTATTCAGGGGACTTACAGAGTGATCCACTTCCTCCCCCACCCTTCCCTGGAGCAGTGCCTACCTTACCACACCCAGGTAAGGACGTACAACTAAGCAAGATTTGCGTCAAATGCGTTTGGTATTGAAGTTAGTGTGGTTGCTTATACACTTATCATTGGCTTTCCTGAGGCCTGACCCAGGGGAAACCCCGAGAACATGTGGGGAGTGTGCATTTTTGACACTTTTGGGCGGGGTGGGTATATTGTTTAGTTTCAGTAACGAATGCTGAGACCCCAGAGATGTGCCCCCGGGATTTGGTGGACGTGGGTCAGCGAGACATAGCTTATGACCAAAAATAGCGTTGGTCGCAAACAGGCGCAGCTGTGAAATTTTACCTGTTGCGTGAGAAAATTTTGGGACCACAATTTTTCTAAAACCGAGTCAAAAGTCAAAGGTTGTGGCTTTAATACATGCTAAAACTAATTGACGAAGTCTACTTTAGTTAGACGAAACGCATTGGAGAATAAACCAGTTTTCAACAGTGAAAGTTCGCAGAGTGCTGCTCTCTAGTTTAGTTAAAAAAAATTAAAAAATAAATAAGCAAGGGCCAAGGTGTCACATTTGGTATCATGGACGCTGTGTCAAGATTAGTGGAAGAAAAGCGAAAAAAAGAGATAGGCAGGTATCTGTTATTACTGCAAAGATACAGTGTAAAGGAAGGTATTCTGGCTTCTTAGCCCCTGGGGAGGGGGATTTAGCGTGAATTTTATGCCCTACACCCCGGAGGAATTAGTAGGTTTTTGCTGGGTGGTGGAGACAAATCCCCGGGGGTGTCCCAGGGGGTCAACCTGCGGGAAAGCCAACTCGATGATAAGTGCATCATTTTTGCTTCTAAACAAGCCGGTCATAATAACAGTGAGTAGAAATTATTTGGGATTCTTTTGTTAAATGAATATGGTTTTCCTCCCGAAGTCCGTAAGATTATGGCAAAAGTTGAACCGCAACAGCAGTAGATCAAAGTAATGTTTGCGTTACCACTGGTGTTAAATTTTATCCCAGCATTTCTAGGACTGTAGAAGATACTTTTGCCTTTGTATTGGGACATTAAATTTAGTGATGGCCGTCAGTTTTTGTTGAACAGCGTTGGCCGTTGTTATGCGGAGTTTCAGAATTGGTTTTGAATGAATAGATGACAGTCATTTTTGTTTCGGACAACACGTTCTGGCCGCCGATAGTGAACTTTACTTTCTGAACCCGCAACTTTTAATTTAGTCACTGACCGTTTGGATCCAAGTTAAACGTCTCGTTATTGAAGTTAGCGTAAGAATGGCACTGAATTGAAGGGTTGTTATTTGTTTTCTTTTTCGGTAGGCGACAGAACATCATGGACGACATCTACTGACTCGGGCTGCTGTTCGTCCTCCTCTGGGGAGAGGTCTCCGTCAGCGTCGCTTGCGCAGATGTATCTACCATCCTCGATCGCGGAACACCCGCGAGAAGGCGCGCCCGGACAGACTGACACACAAGGGCCTCAGTATGCCACTCCCTACGCTGTTTATAGTGGTACAAGGTCGCGGTGTATGAGCGAGTCAGCCACGGGTTTGGCGCATCGAAGAAGCGATAGCGAAACGTCTTCACAGAGTAGCTACTCGGATCATATCCCAGCTGCTGGTGGGCTAGCAAGCAGCGATTCGGGTTATTTCAGTTATGGAGGATACCACCATCGCTCTAACCCCGATAGTATGCAAGAAAATTCCGGCGGATGGACTCCCCAGCAGAAATTGAAAACCGGGTATGGTAGAAGTCAGAGTATTTCCGGTAGGCCAACGGCAGCGCAGCAGGCGCAATTAGCCACGTTAGCGAGTCACGCCGCGCGCAGCAGGAGCGCGCCGATGCCACCCGCTAGAAAATCATCCGTGCCGCCCCCGTGCCCGGAAAGAAAGACGGGACTAACGCTATCGGATGGTGATTTGAACAGTTGTGATGAAGTGGATGAACAAGGTGAAAAGCTTAGCTTCTTGCAACGGCAAATCCAGCAGCAAAGACAGTTGATACAAGCCAAGGCGAAAAGTAAGGAACAGTCATGACATAGTGGGATATGGTTTAAAAACGAGAAACTTGGCTAGCCTTGGCAGAAAAATTGTATTTGTAACAGTACTTGATTCAGATCAATGGAATTAAGTTTGTTACGATATTTCGTTGATTTTGAGGTGGACTTAATAACCAAATTTACGCCCTAATATGGTGAGAGGGACCTCTTACGGAATGGCGTCCATGCTTTTAGCTGCCAGTAATTTTGGAAGCCTAGAAGACTTGGACTCTCATTGATTAAAACGGGTTAAATTTATAGTTACACATGAACTGACGAGACCACGGAAGGGTTCAAAAATGTGTCAGTGATATTTAATATACGAGGTCTCTTTACAAAATTAGCAAGCTAAATATAGTTAAACTTGTCACAGCCTTTTAGCTTTTGTATGGGATTATAGGAATATATCGCTTTCAAGTTTTAAAATTTATAACGTATAGATATAAACATAAGCAATGAATTTAGCCGATGACGCGACGATTTCAAAATAGTTTTCAAGGTAAACCTCAAGTTCTTTGCATAGTGTTTGTGTACTTAGCAAATAGCTTGTACTGTATTCAGGATGTTTAGCGAATGGTTTTGCGGTTTTAAAACGTTTTTTGATTCGCTAAATATCCTTTGCCAAATCTTCAATTGTACAAATTATTACTGAGACACTCATCATCTTGGTTGTTTGTTAGTTTGATAGCTTTGATTGTCTTTTTGTATTGGTTAGGTGAAATCCAGGTTTTCGAATCCCTTATTAGCATAGCCTCCCACGCAGAAGGTCTTTGGGCTCGTCACACGTTCCTGTCCCACGAACGTTGGGAGGATTGCGTGACGAGGCAAAAGAACGTCTGCGTGTGAGGCTGTTATTAGCAATAGATTAGTGTACTCAGAAGAGTGATTGTTATAAATTCGGCTTCCAGTTAGAGTGTTATTATGTACCACCAGCTGCACTGCGCCCTGGGCAAATGGGACACGAGTATGTTTCAACAGTCACTGCTGGTCAGTGGCGTAACACCAAAGTGCAGGCGCTTTCCTGTTGGACTGTCTCGTGTTCCTTCCTTTCCTTGGAATGTCGCTTTATTTTATTAATTATTTGAACCATAAGATTCACTGAGAAATTTCGTTTTAGTGGTTTCCTAAACCTTTGTTGACGCGTTTAGAATTTTTTTGTACGGTTTCGATTCTTCGTAATCCCATGCATCGTATATAGCTCTTGCGCCGTAATCACGCTAGCTGTAAATAACCCAAAGGCCATAAATGTACCACGCAGATGTAACTTCACAAATGTTACAGTGGTTTAGAGTTATATTTGAAACTGAAAAAAAAAACGTATTGGGTGCTCTTGAAAAACATGTGGGCGTTTATAGTTTTAAAAGGCGAACGTTTTCCTTCCTTACTGAATTATATCGCTGAGACTACAGTCTCCATCTCTACGGTTGTACGTTTTATATATACGAAAATAATCAACAGTAAGTTCACAATTTGGTCATTCTTATATCAGAAACGAAAACGTTGCCTTTGTCGCTATTAACGCTTGAAGGTTCTTACGATTGTCGAAAAGCGTAAAACGAAAAAGCAACATTTTGCCAGTTAGGTATCAGAGTGAGCACATACCTTGATGTTGCCGGAACAAGTTCAACACCCAGGTTGTATCAACCGTGTAACTTACGTAAAATATCCCCTTAACTCATGGTAGGTTTTCTTGTTTACAATTCAGAAAAATGTGATTTTTTTTCGTCTATTAGACTGGCCCTTTGCAATCGTCGAGTGAACCCACTCAAAAATTTTATCCCTTTCGACAGTCGCAAGATGTTCAGTTATAGATACAGTTAGGTTTACAGTTAAGAACAAGGAGTTACCCTTTGTTATTGAAATTATATTTCATATTAGTTTAGACGGCAAACACAACAGATATTTATTTTTTCCCCAGCCCATCCCCCACTCCTCGATTCACGACCTTGTTTTCGTTGTATTTGCTGTCTATCCGATGAACTCTAGCTATAATTTATTCCCTGTTCAAGACAACACATTGATTTGTGGTATCATAGTGAGGTAATAAAACTGTGTACGGTTTATCCAGTGGCGTGAGTCGTGGTAATACTCAAATCGATAGACTCAGGAAACCCCCAGATAAACACCTTATGTACCTTTTATCCCACTGTGTCTGGGCACGCAAGCATTATGCTTTTTCCGAGTTCCCTTGGGCCCCTGTATCGAAGCGAGGTTAAGTGCCCAGCCTTTGATATGAACATGATTTATGCGATCTCATGCAAATAAAACTCATTTTCACAAGAAAGGTTGTGCACTTGGCCTCATTTTGTAACATCCTTGAAGACCCAGGGTGGGGAAGGACTAAAGGTGCGGAAAAACGGGCAACCAAAAACGTACAACTTGTCATGCAACATTGCTGCAAAACAAGTTGAATAGCGATGTTCGTGTTTTACCACCCGCGTTCAAACCTGTCTTGCAAAAAATCAGGTTGTTAACAGGTTTGAATGTGGGTGGTAAAACGCGCAACATTGACCCGGGCACCCTCTGCTTTCAAAATGGTGGATCATTGGCCGAAACCCAACCCGTCTTGCGGTTTCCGTTGTCTCAAAAACTGTCCGGTCTCAAACGATCATTTATTTTATGAGAAAAGGAAGCTGTAAAAGTATCGGTCAACACCAGGAGCCCATGATGGGCTCCTGTCAACACATACAACAGATATGGTCGACTAAAACAAGCAGGTCCTCTAACTTTTCATAAAACGTGTTACTTTCTCACCTTTCTGTATTATGATTGACAAGTTTTCCATGTAGGTTGGTTTATGCAGCCGGGCCTACAATGGAGGTCAAATGTGCTGGAACCTTCCCACTGACTTCAGTAAAGCTGCCGACTTCTGCAATCCCCTCCCACCTCAAACAATGTTGGATTTAGAACGAAATGAATGGAAATGAGTCCTTTTGGGATTGCAACATCATTGATGGGAAGAGTGGGGAGGGGAGAAAGAAATAAACCCAAAGCCTATTCAAAAATTGTTACTAGAGACAGAGTCGAAAGTAATAATACTTGGAGGGAGGAGGGGGGGGGGGGGGGGGGGGGAGTCTACAATGTCCCGAATTCTTTTGACCTCCATTGTAGGGAGTTATCATAGCAAATGGCAAAGATGGCAGTTGCACGCTTCGGGTCATGGCGGGCTCCTGACTCGGTTAGGCATAGAGAACTTCAAACACCGAGACCTTAGAAAAATGATGGAGGAGGAGGAGGAGTCTACAATGTCCCGAATTCTTTTGACCTCCATTGTAGGGAGTTATCATAGCAAATGGCAAAGATGGCAGTTGCACGCTTCGGGTCATGGCGGGCTCCTGACTCGGTTAGGCATAGAGAACTTCAAACACCGAGACCTTAGAAAAATGATGGAGTACTTGCCTTGAGGCATCTTAAAAAAACGTTAGGGGTTGTTCACATGGTACAGGAATGATGATACCAAAGCGAGCATTTCTTTCCCGCTCAAGTCATTCCGCTTTTCAATGCAAATAAAACTCTCGTTCTGGTAGGAAATTTCATTCTGGTATCGTGAAATTTTAAAACGAACTTCGTTCCGGATTGAAAATCGCAAATCGTGTATATGTAGTTTGGCCAAAGGGGTGCATGCGTGTTTGATCTGGCGCGAAAATCACAAATGCTGAGCCGGTCGACTTTATCATATAAATGCAGTACAAACTTTGCTCTGGAACTAAACTCTTCCGGAATGAAATTCATTCCGGTATCATATAAACAGTCCCATAAAAGGCAAATGGAAGCAGTAACGGCTGGAATCTTAGAAAATTCCCTCTTTTCTTTTTTTACCTGAACAAGGGTCTTGCCCATTTGACAAGAAATATGCTTTAAAATGTAAAATACCTCGAGCTATTTTATGACATTGCATGCACTTTCTATTGTTAAAATCACCAAAGTTCTTAACGTAATTGTAATTTTTTTAAACCGCTTATTATCCATTGACTGTTATAACTCATCTTTGACCATTTCCCTATCGTAATCTATGCCATAAACGTCTTTTAAGCGCTGTTTAAAGGCCGCAATTGCATGAGGAGGAACCTTAAAACTATCGAGGATCGCTTTACGCTGGGCCTTAAAATCAGAGGAACGCATCGCGTACTCATAGAACTGCACCGTCTTTATCACTCCTTTGTCCAGCTCGTGTGGGCCCCATTTGATATAGTTTAACGCCATGGAAATGTCCACCGGACCGCGCTTCACTGAGGGGTAGTAGTGTAGCCCTCTATCGTTTGATTTGTCAAACTTAACCTCTGATATACCAAGGTGTTTAGCCATAATACGTAGTAGGTCTTCTAACGTGGTTGTCTCATTAAACGCTAGGTTATACGCAAAGTTGAACACCCTGTTGTCCTCGTACTCTGGAAGAACAATCAAGAGATTCGCTACATCTTCAGAGAAAACAAAGCTCAGCGGCTTATCATGAAGGCTGGGCGGCAACTCAAGCGGTCGATCTATGATGTCATGAAAGCGCAGCCACAAAAGATAGTTCCAGAAGCGATTGGTGTTATCACGCAACCCAATAACGTCAGGAAGCCTTAGAATAATGTAAGGGATGTTCCATAGTTCGTGTTCTCTTTTGATGGCTTCCTCACCTACAAGTCAAGGTTATTGTGTTAGGTAAGTGAAATCCAAACCAAATATGATGACTGCTTTAGGGGGAGAATGACGTAAAAGTGAGCAGCATTTATGAAAAGATTCTGTTGTTTACGACGTACATTATCGACGAGCTATGTAAGCAAACTGATGGCTTGTATGTCCTATCACAGCAAAGCCAAAAGGATAGCTGCTTCATATCTCAGAAGATTTTGCCATGGACTTAAGGGTGTTTCTAATAATGATTCTGATGATTCACGATATATAGTCATCACCTTATAACGTGCGCATTCAATAACTTCCCTCCCCCTCCTCCCCCCCCCCAAAAAAAAAATTGTTCCTAACTCTTAAAAGATGGACAAATGCGAATGAGATGACTACAGAAGTTGAACCCTATCCTGGTGCTGAATTTTGATCAATTTAAACGAAGCCGATATCACTGAATCTTGTGCTCCTTACATTCCAGCTTGTTGCTACCGTAAAGGTCCCTTTGAGCATAGGCGTCTCTCTCCCTGGGATCCTCGGGCCGCACAGCATCCTCCTCAAGCGCAGGCCCTTCATGGGAAGGTTCCTTACACACCTCGTACACCGAGTCCGTGCTGATGTATATGTATCGTCGAATCTTACTGCGCATTTTTTTCATAAAGTCCTGGAAGCAGAGAACACCACACCAACAAAAGTTAGGACAACTAATTACCCATTCAATACCAATTACCCAGGCTATTACCCATTCTGAAACCCCTGATGATTTCGTTGTGAAGGCCGGTAGATCATGATGGTGCACAGTCCCTATTCAATAGACTAATTAAACAAATTTTTCGAACAGACCTTCTAGTAGATAGTCAATGAATGTCTTGAAAGGGGGTTAGGGGTAAGCTTTTAACCTGGGTTTGAACGTGGCAAATTCCGCTGCGCGAGATCTCGCACGATAGGGACTTCACGATCAGACGTGTTGGGAGCTAAAACGTCGCCTAAAAAGTCAATTTACGTTCTTCCAGTCTTTATCGCGATTATTCTTAGTTTAGAAAGAAAAATAATATTTCGTCGTCGCTTGTTTATATCTTTCATAAAATGTAAAATTAGGCAATCTCGTTGTAGTCGTGCAAAAAAGTCAAAGAAATGTACAAAAAAGTGTGATGCACATGCAAAGTTGTTGTTTTGCCTTCTAAGCCTTTTTTTCTTGTTGCCATCGGAACTTTGAGTCGCTGAAGTCAACTAAGATGTGGACGTGTACAATCTCAAAACTCTTTCCTGCGCAGACGCCCACTCTCATGCGTCGTAGGGAGGTAAGCGTTGCCTCCTTTGTGGGATGTCGTGAACAGTCACGCACCTGCGGCGCGAAGAAACGCGAGAGCCTCTCGCTGCTTCGACTCTAGCTCGCGCGTTTTCCGTGGTTGGACTCGAAATGTAGAGCTTATTTAGGTAACTGTTTACCTTGATCTGTTTGGGTTTGTAGCCACTGAAGTCGAACACTGCATCCCACATGCCTTTATCCCGAGTCACATCCTCAAGTTTATCTGAGCATTCATTAAAATAATCCCGATCACACTGGATAAAGTTGACCCATGGTTTGATTCGTTTCGATGAGTCCCAGTACCAAGTTCCTCGATGCAGAACGGTAATGTCGTTTCCTCTAAGCTTCAATCGCGCCACTGTTTCACTCCCCAACATACCATCTCCTCCGAGAACAAGGATTTTCTGCCCATAGCCTACTGCGGATGAGATACACAGTCCTAGGAACAACACTGCAGACAGGGCCAGAGAAAGCATTGTCTTGTCTGTAAAGGAGTTGCTGTGGAAAAAAGGCCTCTTTGTCTTCACTCGGACAGTGATAAATCCCTGGGGATCGTCGATATACCGTCAGATTTTAAGCCATGATTACATTTGCGCTTATAATATATGTAGCGCTAATTTTTGCCCGTAACTAACAACTTAATATACAATAATATACAATACTACCAACCATAAAAAGTGGCTTAAAATATCTAGAAGTTAATAGATCTAAATACGTCGTCGGTAATTAAGAAGTGTCCTGTCACGCAATCGCTTCCCATCATAGGGCATGTCACGAGGGTCTCATGATGGGGTAGTCGTCATCCCGGGGGGGGGGGGGCACTTGGGTATTCTTAGGGTGGGTATGTGCCGCCCGGGACTCCAAATTGGCACCCCGTTCTAAAAAAATTTTTCCCTAAAATTGAAACCCCGTTATAGAATTCGCCCTAAAACTGATACCCCGTTCTAGAAATGGGCCAATTGTTTATACCCCGTTCTAGAAAGTTTGTAAATTGAAATAGCCCTGTCTTTTTAAAAGGATATTTCTTTATTTGTTCGACTTATGCATCAAATAAATGCTTCTTCATAATCAGCAACAATTTTAAGCAGAAGATAAAGCCGTGACCCACAATTTTTTATACCCCGTTCTAGAAAACGCCTCTGAAATGGATACCCCGTTCTAAATCATGCAATCAGGAGCTTCAAAATCACGACCCCGTTGGGCGGCACATACCCGTATAGGTAATGTATGGGAGTACCCCCCCCCCCCCCCCCCCCCCACCCCGGGGTCGTCATCAACAAATATTTTGGCTTTTCTAGGGGCTAACGGTCAATTCCTTTCCGTCACGGTCAACAGACAACTGAAGACGAAAGATCAATTGTTTTGAAAAAGTGAGTACCATAAAATTGAGCCAGAAACTCAGAAGGAGTTTCTGATTGAAGCAAATAAACTGACAAGACAGTTTGATAAACTCGTTGACGTCATGGGTACGTTCAATCGATGCAGTGTACATGACATACTTTCTAACATCTTGATCAAACGCTGACCAGTTGATGCCTAGTTGCAGCTTTTGCAGCCCTCCAAACCTCCCTCTAATCTCAGCAACGTAGGATGATTGCTGTTGTATTATGGTAGTTCAGACTGCCTGACATGGTCTACTTCAGAGCTTGTCTTTCTGTACTCAGAGCAGTGACAAGTAGCCAGGGCCTTCTTCTCTTCAGACAACAGTCGGGGGTTTGTATACATGTAAAAGCATTCATTTAAACATAGTGCGCGCTGTGCACTTGTTGACAAGTTTACCAGCTGACAGCAGGGGGCCGTTAAAGGCACTATGTCACGCTATTTGTTGCTATCTTTTTTAATAGGTTAAACTTGTCTTCTTATCGATTGAATTGCTCTAAAGATGATCCAGTTTTGTTATTTAAGACTATATAATTTAAGGCATGGAAACTGTTTTCCGTCGTCTGTTGCAACGTGGCAATGCAAAAGTCACCCAAAAACTATTTGGTTAACTGCTCCCTGAAGAAATTTGTTTGAAATCTTCTTTTGATTTATAACTCTAAAGGAGCAATTGGTGTAAGGATATTTTTAAAAAGGCACATGTTATTAAAGTAATGACTTCAGCACAGAATTGACCTATATCCTCGTGACATAGCTCCTTTAAAGAAATTTATTGATTTCATTTCATTGCCGTGTTATACCAAGAAACAGTAAAAAAGCCATTGGCAAAATTCCTGTTTGGGTAGGATTTCTGCACAGCCTCATACATGCATTATATATTAGTGAAATCCAACTGGTGGTCTATTATCAATGCTGCGTTCTGATTGGTTGAGCTACTACTAGGCTATATGTTATAGCCCACCAGTAGCGAAAAGCGCCGGCTTTGAAAACCAAAACAATGGCAGCTGAAATCGTGTTTTGCTAACTGACGTTGTTTTGTCTCGATATTTTTGACCAGCTAGTTGGATATTTTCACTAAAACAATTCCTCTCGGCCTCATGGGCCTCTGAGTCAATAGCCCATTCGGCCTTCGGGCCCGAGGAATAATTGTTAGGTATTATGCATATGCATGCATGTTTTAACTCTTTTCATAGTAACTGTTTGTGTCAAATAGTAGGTGTGGTGCTGTGTGACAATCCCCCCAGTCCTCAAAGTTTTGGCACAACTTACAACATAAGGTTAATCTGATGTCTTTTATATGGAACTGACTTTCCAGGGTACAAGAATAAACCTTGGCCTTTTTATACCAGGCCATGTTCATGCAACTGCAATAAATTTGTCTACCCAATTCTAGACCAGGCACCAAATTAATAGGATCCCTACCCTGTCCAAGATTATGAACCAGAAACTACAGCCAGTTCTTCATACTACAGATTAATTTCCAATAGATGATACCCTAAAATATTGTTAGTAATTTCACTTCCTTATCCAAGTCACTAAACTGCTTGAGGGGTTAGGGGTTAGGGGTTACTATTGGGGAATTTTTAAATATTGCAATCACATGGATATTGCGATAGTGGAGGTACTATTGCAATAGTTTTCAGCCTTTCCTTTTTTGTTTGCAACAATACAAAATTAGCCGCCATGTTTGAAGTTTGACGAAACCTCGGCAATAATTTATTTATATAACCCCTCTGTAACATTATACCCAAAGTGGTTCAAGAATCAAGATGCTAAAACATTCTAGATGTAGGTGCAGTAGGACAGTAGATTGTTTTTAGCTTCTTGTTTACCGTTATTGTGACCTTGAGAATCAAAGACAGAAGAAAGAAGTTAAAATGTTAGAAGTATAGAAACTATAGAAACTATCGAAACTATCGATAGTGGGCCACACTAATTGCAATTGTTGTCGATGTTTCATTTTTACTATTGATCCTCCATTGCTATCGCAGTGTTAATATCGAGATTAATCAATAGCTCAATGTATTGTTCCAGCCTTACATGAAAACCATACCCCTCACAATGCCACCTACAGTGGTGGATCCAGGGCAGGAACCTGGGGGGCCAGCCCCCCCCCCCCCCCCTCATATTTGGACCAAACTGAGGCCCAAAGGGCCAAGAAAATATATTTTTAAGCCTGCCCCACCCCAATCTCAGGTTCTGGATGACGGCCCCCTCCCCCCTTATCTGAAGGTTTGGATCCACCACTGACCTAGCTATATTGCACTACCCTCTTTCCCCTTACCAGGCTTAAAGTGTATAGGGATGCTATTGAGGTTTAGAAACCCTTGCCTTGTTTAGGGGGAAAAAACTATTAAATCCACTCTTAATAGCATAATAGCTCCTATTTAGAATCCTGTTTAGGATTATTCTGTTCCAAAACGTGCAGTCTTTTCAACACATGATACTCTGTGCAGGAAATTTCTGCCTTTAGGCCATAAAGGAAGTACCCCAACCCCCTTGGCCTGATGTCTCTTACTGTAAAAATGACTCATCAGTGTTTCATTTTCTAGGGGACTGTTCATGCTACTGTAATATATACCTCAGTGGACAAAAAAGTGGAAAAAAGAATAGAAGGTACATAGTAAATCAACAAGCAACTATCCAACAAAAATGCTCTTTATAATTATATAAATCAAGTCCCTATAAAGCAACTGTATATTCCGGTCATTGCCAATTTTTTATTTATTTTTATTTTTTTTTGCTTACTGTTCTTCTTGGGTATATTTGAACTTACAAGCTAATTAAGGTGAGATGACTAAAATTCAAAAAATCGGTTGTTTTTCACACAAGCTGTTGCTGAACTTTGTTAGCCTTGAGGGCAGTCTTGCACGCCTCCCTACCCTCTTTTAATGTTGCTCGCATTTCTTGATTAAAACCTTCTGGCTGGACAGGTTGCTTCACTAGCTCGGGGTTTTCAGACAGCAATCCCTGTTACAAGCATTTATGGTAACTCTTTGACAGCTGCTATGAGGTGTTTTTAAAGAGAAAATTTATATTTTTTAGCTAAAAACTGTCAGTATCAAATAAATTTTTTTCTTCCTCCATTTCGATGTGTACTGATAGTTGTTCAGAATGACCTGACAAAGGAGAAGGTTGATGCAATTGTAAATGCTGCAAACTCATGGTTGAAACATGGTGGAGGAGTAAGTTTTAAGCCTAGTTTCTTTTCTCTTTTATATAATCATGCATTGTAGATGTTTGGAGAATGAAATGTGCATCTGGTGTTGGGTTCCCTGTGTCTTGTAACATCCTGATTAAGAGATTTTCAATTTCATGAGGTTGATTTAGCCAGGTTAATTTTTTTGTTTCTTCATCTGCATCAAAGAAACAAAGAGCCCAAGAAATTCCTTCAGTGCAGAAACATTGCTGGTTGCAGAAAATTTTTTCTTATCTTCAGTTGCCAATCGAACAGAGTGGGACCAGGGTCTTACCCGCCCGACCTTTGTGTGCCTTTTAATCACTACAAAGAAATAGCAGGTCCATCCCCATTAAGGGTCATTTATCCACTGTCCATTCAGTGCTAAATGACTAAAATGCACTGTTTAGAAATAACTTAAGTCAATTTGTCATTTTTACAGGTAGCTGGAGCTGTTGTTAAAGCTGGTGGAAATCAAATTCAAGTTGAAAGTGATGAATATGTCACTAAAAATGGTCCTGTGAAGACTGGAGGGATTGCTGTCACAGGGCCAGGAAATTTACCTTGCAAAGTAGTCATTCATACAGTAGGTAAGAGATCAAATTAAAAAGACTTTTTTTCATGCTTGCAGGAGGCATGGGGTTAGTGGATTGGGGCTATATGGAAAACTAGTGCCTGGGGCAGGAATTGTCTTTGTAACCTGTCATTCATTTTGACTTAATTGTAAGTGACGGTCAATTCAAAGAATAATTGTCAAGAGCAGTTTTTTCATTGGTTTGTGCTCGGGGGGGAGGGGGGGCGGAGGGGTCACTTGGGTATTTTTTGGATGGGTATGTGCCGCCCGGGACTCCAAATTGGCACCCCGTTCTAAAAAAAATTCCCCTAAAATTGATACCCCGTTCTAGAAATGGGCCAATTTTTTATACCCCGTTCTAGAAAGTTTGTAAATTGAAATAGTCCTGTTTTTTTAAAAAGATATTTCTTTACTTGTTCGACTTATACATCAAATAAATGCTTCGTCATACTCATCCGGAGTATGTTTCCTGTACATGTGGATACAACGCAGTTAATTATGACGCAAAATCTCTCACCACGCACCGAACCACGCTCGTAAGCTAACGATTTTCCTTCTCCTCCCCCATCCCTTTCTTTTGAGCCCGTCTCCATCTCCTTCGGGTACATTATGGACTCGTTCCGGACTTCCGCGCGCCTATTTATCCAAGATGGGGGAGTCAGCGCTCGCGGCTCGCGCCAAAATACGCCCGCCCTGCACGTTAAAACACAGGGTGCAACAAGAGTACAACAGTTTGCTTATTAACGCATTGAACCGTATTTTTAAAAGCAATCTGTCCTTGAATATTTTCAAATGGCTGCTTAAAATACTGGAGCTTTCGTGCGTTCGAAATATTATACCCCGTTCTAGAAAACGTCTCTGAAATGGATACCCCGTTCTAAATCAGGAGCTTCAAAATCACGACCCCGTTGGGCGGCACATACCCGTATAGGTAATGTATGGGAGTACCCCCCCCCCCTCCCGGGTTTGTGCTTCAAGTTAATCTGACGAAAACAAGGACAAAAAGGTGCGTCTGAATCCCTTTGCTACAGTGAATAAAAAATACCTTTTGTACTTGGTCATTTATGTAAAGTGACCATGTTATACACAGGCCACTCAGCACAGAATGGTTTTTGTTTTCTCACAGTGGGTACTAAGGGTCAGACAGAATGCAACCTAAATACCATAACACCTTATATCTATATTTTCCTCTAAACACACTTATATACTTAAATAAACGACTTTTTTCTTTATTTCTTAAAATGCCGCCTAGTATTTAAATGCCCGTGGCGGGGAAATCTCTATTCCTCATAAGCTCGGCTTCTCGGAGATTTCCCCACCACAGTCACTCCTCCCAAGTAATGTACAAATTTTAAATTTTTAAATTTAACGTTAAAATGTTAATTAACCTATTTATTATCGTTTTGATTCTGCTTGTAATTCATTGTGTGTGACAAAATAATAAAATAAACTCAGTCTGACATATATGACACTGTTCTGAAAAGTGAGTGTAGTAGGGAATCCACCAGCGATCTATCAGCGTGCGTGGACAATAGAGTGGACTGGCCGGACAGGCGGCCAACACGGCTGGGGCCGCCTGAATGAATGAACGAACGCACGTACGCCCGCACGCACGCACGCACGAACGAACGAACGAACGAACGAACGCACGCACGAACAAACGAACGAACGCACGCACGCAGGCACGCACGAACGAACGAACGAACGAACGAACGAACGAATAGTATGCTTGGACGGTGACCGCACAAGGGGAAGGTCATTTTGGGTAATTGTAGATCTTTAGATTCGAGGACAACTATGAGGACGAGATTAAACTTTAAATTTTTTTTTTTCGCATATTCTCAAAAAGTCGACACCCACGAAAGCTTCATTATACTTTTTTTAACCAGAAAAGTTCAATAGCACGGTCATTTTAATTGAAGGAGGTTAAGCCCTCTCCCGAGCGCAAAATGATAAAATTTCCTAACATTTGATGACTGACATGACTTGTTTCCATCACTACGGTACAACATTTTCTCTGAAACGTATAGTAGAATGACGACGGCTTTGACGTTTTCCCGCCAAAATGACGCTGGTTCACTCACGGCGCACAACTTTCTCGTCTTAGAATCTGAAGGTCTCTAATGAATAGCAAGAGGACTCATTTTTCTCTCCAAGTACAGGCTCTTCATCTCTTCGTGTCTGAATTCTGGAATAATTATTTGAGCGTGTCCTCATTAGTACCCAGGTGATTGGTGGGAATCTCACCCAGTCACCAGAGCTCGGTCAATGCATGTAATCAATGCCTTTTAAGGATATTGTCACAGTTACTGCCCAGGCATAGTGTCCGATTACGATACTTGCTGGACACTAATATATGTGGACACACCCATTTTTAAAGCACTCACGCCATAATTCGATGGTTGGCGACCGAGTACAAGGTTTAGACTTGGACTAGCGCACTACCAATACAGTAACCTGAGAAAACAGCCAACATTATATTTCGCGATGCCACCACTGGTTTCGCGACGAAATGACGTCTGAAAAACAAGCGCAGAAATTCTATGCTGGTGGAAATTTGCTTCATCCAATCAGAAACACAACCCAGATCCGGGTAGTAATACGTCATCAGTATGGAATTTCTGCGCTCGTATCTCAGACGTCATTTCGCGGGAAAATATTGGTGGCATCGCAAAATGTTGGCTGTTTTCTCTCGCTACCAATACAGTACCGACGTATTTTGATCACAATTTATTACTTTGTATACGCAGCGCTCCCTGCGGAAAATGCTTACCTTTCAAAAGCGAAGTCCGGGGCACCCAAGGACAATATAGTTCAAAACCACTTAAACGTAGCATTGTTAAACGTATTTTAGTATTTAAATGGTAGATATAGGCGTATTTTTATCCCCTAAAAATTTTTCATCTGTTCGGATTTCCTAGCTCAAAGTAGTGATCCGAAAATTAAAGGGATCAAAACTTACCTTTTCGAAAATTTAAGCCAGAAAAATGCTCCCGAAAGATCTAGGTGACCTTTTTAGGGTAAAAATCCGTTAAAAATGGGCAATTATACCTTTTTTAGACGTATCCCCTACCCCCTACCCCCTACCCCTTTCGACGCCTGCTACGCAGGCTAAGGAGAGTCAGGCAAGCAAGAAATTTTACAACAAATGTTCCGAAAATTCTAGATCTCAAATCGTCTTCCGAACAGATATTTTCCGAAAATTGACGTTGGGTGCCCCTTCGAAGTCTATTTTACGACTGTTTTTATTTTCATTAGGTCCGGTGTGGGAAGGAGGCCAGAAGGACGAAGATGACAATCTTCATAACGCTCTGTTTAACTCTCTTTCTGAGTGCCATACAAGGTGTCTAAGAAGTGTAGCTGTTCCCGCCATTAGCAGTGGCATCTTTGGCTTTCCAAAGAAGCGATGTGCAAAGGTTCTTTTTTCAGCGGCTTTAGAGTTTTTCCGCTCAGAACCCAAGAGCACAATCAATCTAGTTCGTTTTACAAACTTTGACAAAGCCACAGTGGAGATTTTTAAGGAGGCTGCGGCGGATCTGAACGATGAACCGGACGTTAGAGTTCACCTAGCGCAAACAGTATCTTGATAAACAAAAATTTTATAGCCGTCTAACGGCAAGAAATGCGTTTTTACTTAGTCGCGGCAAAGTCATTTTTACTACTGTTTTCTGATCATGTGGCCGTTCGTCCACAGCGGTAGTTTTGTAATTACTCCCTTGGTTTGTAGCAGCATTGTGGGCGGTGTTCTCCATCAGGGAGTATAAGAATACGTCGTTAAATTAAAGTCTCGGGGTTAATTCTTTGTCATTTCTTAGATCACACACGTTCGTGTGCTATTTTTCGCCTCGATGGCGTGGATTCCGGATTCTAATCATTTGTGAGCCTCTGGATTCCTTGAGCTGTATTCCGGAATCCAAAGCCCAGGATTCTGGATTCCACCAGCAAATTTTTTCTGGATTCTGGATTCCATGGCAAAAGTTTTCCGCGTACCAGAATCCTGATTTTATTAGATGGGGCGACCACAAACTGGCCACGTGTCCGGCGACACTCGCACCGGCAAGGCTAGGCTGCTTAAGGCGCGACCATCTAAGGGGCGATAATGGGCCTTTTATCCTCTCTTGGTCCAATTTACTACACATTGGAAATGCAGTTTTAAAGAAAGGATAAATAAATTTCTCAGTTAATGTATGAATTTCATTAATTCTTGATTTTACTTACGCGGTTTTCGTGCAACTTTTCTTGATCAGCTTTCCCTAATATCTTGGAGCCTGGAACAGGCTTGGCTTCGTCACACCTTGGACTCGTTCCTTTAATTTCTCACGAACGGAATGTTCAATTGATTGTTGTATTAGGTGGAGTACTCGATCGCTAGACTTGCCCATAAGGCGCGCAAAAAAAAAAAATTGGATCGAGACGCGTTGTAACCGAGACGTAAACTACGAAATACAAAGAAAAAAGTCTTTAACCGCTAATAATATTCAATAGTTTAGTTAAATAGTAGTCGGACACTAAATATAATTCATTTATACTGAAGCATTGTAGGCCCCGACAAATGATCCTAAAATCGATTATTATGCTGTCAGCATTCGTCACCTTCGTGCTGCCCATACTGCACAGGCTAGGCCTTATTTGCGCCCCCACCTAATTTTTTACAGCAGTTGTTTTCCATTTCTACTTGGTAAATACAGTCGCCCATTCCTTCCCCCCCCCCCGACTCTCCCGAAAATGAAACAATGAAAACAATGCTTATCCAAAATTTGGAGTGAGATTCGAGACAAAAAAGGGCCATCCGGCAGCGATGAATTGCTGTAAAGACGGAATATTATGATAAATTATGCTCGGTTATTATGCTTCTTATCAGCAGGCCGTGTGCTTATCTGCATTGTAATTATATTATATCGCGTATACCAATCTACTTTCTCTTCGGCACAATATCATCGGCAGATTAACGCCTCGGAAAAAAATATCTTGAGCTTTCTATGACGACGTTACCTTGACACTTTTTTTTCGTGTGTGTTCCATGCAACAGCCCGCTATTTGCCCCTGTTCTCATCTTCAGTTGTAAAAATCTTTCTCAGTTCTTTTCTTTAGCTTTCTTTTTCTTTTTTGCTTAACTGGACTGCTCCTTCTCCTGTCTGTTTCATTTCATCTTCTACGAGTTCCCAATCCAAGGTTTTTCTCGAGAGACTAAACCCTACGACGGACTAAAATTAAAACCTACGCTTTAACATATACAAGACACGCAGCGTATGATGCAAACTGCGGAAATTTCATTTCATTTCTATGCTAAATAAAATGGCCAATAATTAAACCAAGGCAAGAAAAATTCTCTTTGCCGTTCCACAGATCGTTTGAATCAAATATTAGATCGTCGAGGATTAGTATTCTTCGAATGGGTACACCTTGTCAAGTTAATATCGTATATATGAAGAAAGCCTTGCACGTAAACCATTCGCTAATTATAATTACGCCGGAAGACAACGGATATAACCCTGGTTGTATAATGTTTTATACTGTTGAAATAAAGAAAGGTAAATAAAAATATTAAACTTGAAAAAGGTGGTGTCCGCTTTCTGCATGCAAAAGCATTCGCCTCCATGACGCGTTTTAAATCACTTTAGTCGCTCACTTAATATGTGTCATCCACTATGGTTTCGGCCATTTTCTTTCGTTTTCAAACTTGATGCTAAAATCAAGTTACTACCGGTATTAGTTACTGAAACTGCGCTGAGAGTGGGCGGTAGCAATTTAAAAAAACTGCCCAAAGCAAACAGCACAAAAATAGTATTATTGAAGGAAATATTGCTATGGCTAGATCCACGTGGCAAAACATTAGAAAGATCAACATCTTATAGCTTTTTTAAATAGGTAAAATTTTAGTCTTTTGGGCAATGAAAACCAAGAGAAGGTTTTCTTCGTAAATTTTGATCACATTTAACACTTAGATTCACCTTTTATGCTTAGAGGCTAGTGCAAATTTATACTAATGTACCAGTTGCTGTTGGCGTTCGTGTGGTGTTTATCAAAGGCGAAACATTGGTCAATATAAAATGAAATAAATGGCAAATCACGTGATAAGATCTTAAGTACTTTGTTTTGAAAGTCAGTCCAAGTGTTTTTGTGGTTTTTGTTAATGATTTCCGTTGTGTGATATAAAACTGGGAGTCGAAAGCAAGTGGAAAGTTATAGCATGGTTATTTAGAAGCTTTTTTATAGATGGGCCGGATCACGAATTGCTGGGATTGTGGTAAAAATAACCCGAAATTCAGATAACAGCTTAGCTAATCTGAAAATTGTTCAGCTTGTTCCTTGCCGCCTGGACCGTTTTGACTTTTTTAGAAATATAGCTTCGTTTAATAAACGACAACGCCTAACGGGAGAATGTGATGATATCGGCCATTTTTGTTTATGAGCTGGCGGCTGGACGTCATCCCGTCTTGTGGTTGTTTTTCCCCACTTTTCAATTCCTTGGGAGAGAATGAAAAAAACAGAGAAAATGTGGTACACTTAGACTGAAAAATTTAATATTAAGATGTTAGAAATGCCTAAAAGTAAGTGATGGCAGGGCGAAACTGTGGGCAAACCTACAACGAACGATACTGGTAGATCCATAGAGTCATCGCATTAAACACAGTCATTCGAAGCAGTTGCAGGTATAATTTGGTTAGTCGCGTGGATGCTCTGTGGAATGCTGAAACGCGCTTCATCTTGATCATAGTGTTTATATTTGCGATGTGGTCAACAACCGCAACAAAAGCCACTTTAATAATAAGTGAAATTCCGGCTTCACTTCAGTTCCGGTTTGTCACAGTTAAAAACAGTTGGAAAACCCTGTGGAAAACTGGCTTTCGTTGTAGATCACCTTTATTGGTTCATCATTTTGTTGTTGTTGCGTTATCTAAAAACCAAAATAAAATAAAAGAGAAAGAGAGAAATAAATAGTCCATTACTTGGTAGGGATAAAAAACAATCAAGCGGTAAATTGCGTGGTAGAAACCATTTTTATTTAGAACTGACGGGGTGAACTGCGTGACTGGAAAATTGTTATCGACACCTAAGAGGGGATTGGGACGAGTGTATCACTCCCCCACCCTCACGACAGCGTGCGAGAAAAACAAAAGCGTTCGGTTGACAAACAACTCCGGTTTTGAGCGGTTTCGCTTTGGTCTTTCCTTGTATTTAAGGATGTATACGCACAGCTTTGCACCTTTTAACTGCAAACTGTAAATCGCCGCGATTTGTTGCCGTTTTCTCCGTGAGTGGTAGAAAATTTTTAAGAGGACGCGAACGCTTTTAAAATATTGTAGAAGATGAAAGTTATGGCCAGTTATGTCGAGGATTTAGTCAAGTGTGGATTTTTGGAGATGAAATTACCACGAAAGCAAAGGAAACTAACACACAAGGTTAGTTGTGAACAATTCTGTTTTTTAGCTGTCGGTAGCTTTTTTTCTCTTGGTAAGTCCACCTAGTATTTTAATGAATTCTGTTCACGTTCCCCGTAATGAATGAACGGTGCATACGTAATGTTGAATGTACTGTTTACTCTGATTTATTTCAAGCACAGCTATTTCTGGACACAATTGAAGTGTTTGAGTCTTAGTCTTTCCAATCTATACGCCGAAAATATTGTAGAAAAAAAAACTGTTAGCAAATGCAAGCGGCATATATGGCAAAGAGCGTACATTTTCAACCCTCACTACAACGCTTTCGCCGAGTAAACAAGGTTTTCAGCTGCGAAAAGACATTGTAATTATTCATCGATAATTGAATTGAACAGAGGTAGTTTTTCATTCACTAGTCGATGTTTAGTTATTGCCTAAGGACAGTGAACGAAACATTCAATTTTAGGCAAACTGAACGTTCTTTTTTCCTTGCATGAGTTGACGGCGTTTGTCAATTTCACTCAAATTGCAAATGGTTGTCATCGTGTTGTGTTGGCTATTGAAATGTATCAGATTATGTTTATTCAGTGCGAAGACGGCTTATAGAATTCTCACTAAGTTCTCGAATTTTGCTGTATATCGATCTTCTTTCTACGCTTCAAGGAAACGATCATTAACATTGTCACTTTTTTTTTCTTTACCAAGATGAGAATGTGGCTTCGTGTAAACAAGTCCAGGATTATATTTAAGCCGTGACTTGTTGTCTTTTTCATCGATGTATATTGATATCTGTTCAAGATGTACGCTTATTGTTCTCTTGGCAGTAGTTTAAGATCGTTTCTCGTCATAAATATCGTTAGAAAAGGATTCCGTGTTCCGTTTTGGAATTGCTTTGGGGCAAAACCCGCAGTTTTAAGAATAAGATTTAAAATATGCATGTGCAAGCAACATGAACAATAACAGACAAGTTGTAAACATCGAGGAGGATGAAATTTATTGCTGGTAACATCATATTGATCGCTAGACGATATTTCTTTTACATAGAAAAAGTACTTAAGATAGCAGTGAACTAAACAAGTTTCCACCAATACTTTTCAGTTTAATAAGCTTAAATAGACCAAATTTGCTCTCATATAAAGTACACATAGAAAATAAATTATGGCCCTATGTGGTAATATTTGGTGGCAGGATTTTTATTACTGCTTCAGCTTTGACTAAAGTTTTCAACCCTGTACAATACTGTTCAGCCCAAAAAGATTAAGTAACGGTTCAGCACAAACAACGGCATCATTTTAGTGTTAAATTAGGAAAGGTTTAAGTTGAGCAATTAGTTTTGTCTCTTAAATTTGTACCCCCTAAGGAGATGGTTCAAAAACAAGTTTGAACAAACAAATCCAAACTCGTCAAAATGCTGTATCTCTTTGAAATCAAATATACTAGTATTTGCAAGATGTGTTTTAACTGCCACCCTCTACCTTTAAATTACTGCATGAAAACACCACTATTTACTTAGTACCATCCCTTCATTTACTTGTAAAACTGAAATTGTGAATTCTACCAGTATACTAGTAATTTAAAACTATATTTGAAATCGTAAATTAAAAAGATTGTCATACTCCACCAATATCAACTAATTTAGAGACAGATGAATGGAATATATTTTGTTATAGCTCATTCTTTCATTTTAAATTCAAAAATGACGATTTAAAAATGCTTGACAAATTATTTTTGTGTTTTGTTACTGGACCCGTTTTAAAGTCCTCACTTGTATAGTTTAATTGTATGTAGGCCACTTGTGCAAGCAGGTGTCTCAGATTGTTATTCGATTCTCCACCAGGCAGTCCACTTGTTTTGACATCTTTTCAAATTGGCAGATGCCCAGTTTATATCCACATGTTTTGTTGTTTTGAACAAGCCTAGACATAATTTAAGATTTGAGTGGCAAGGTAATGTACTTGAAGTGACGAATGATCCCAAAATAGATTGTTAAGGGTGTTATGTTCTAATTTTCTTATGGAAAACAAAAGAGCGGTAAGTGCATGGAAAATGGACCTTGAACTGTTATGGTAATACTGTGTACAGAAACAACAAGACAAGTATGAAATATCATCTGGTATTTTCCCTAAGTTAACTAGCCTTATTTAAGCTACAATATGCAAAAATATCCCCTCTAAATGGAAATGAAGGGGCCAGGGGAGAGGTATGGAGCCTTTCACTTAGTTGAAACAGCTTTTTTGGGAAAGCCCTGATCATGCTGACAGGAGAGTCAAACTGTAAAGTCAAGAAAATAGCACCCTGATGAATAAGTAAGAACAATATGTGACTGTTCTTACATCTGATCCTTCTACTTGTTATAAGTGTGCCTAATTTACTATGTCCTGTAGCAAGAAACACAAAAGGAATAAGTTAAACATTCCCATTATGTAAAGGGCTGTCAGTAAGGCCTGGGAGCAGGGGATCATCAGCCTCACCTCCCAGCTATATTTTTCGTGGGAAACTAAAGGAAAATATGACCAAAAGACTTCATCTTTCTTAGCTGTTCAATCTCCCGCCACTAATTGCATATACCTGGCAACTTAAAACCTTACTGACTGCCCGGCTTGCTGATATGTCATAATTTAAAATGTTTCCATTTGCATTTGCATTTGGCCTTACTTTCCTTGAAGTTAATTCCTTTAAAATTTCATTTTTAAGTATGCAAAAATATAAAATTGAGTCATTATGTCTGAGGACGTCTTTTTAATCATTATGATGAAAACGATAATAAACATAGAATGTAAAGCTGGTTTGAATTCTAAATTTATTATGTCATGGTAGGGGTCATCTAGTTCACCTGGTATTAACTGAGTTGATCTAGACAGTTATCAAATGACAATCAGTCTGTAAATTATAATAATATTATAGACTTCAGACAATCACAATGGCCCCAGCATGTTATATGGATCATCCCTGATTGTGTTAGAGGTGTGTTGTTCATGATAATTATGAACAACTTAATCCAATTATTGTACAGTCACATTGATTGCCACATTTTGACAAAACTTTGGCAATTGAGATAATCTGGACAGTTTACATGTACTTGATAGAATTTTTTTTCAACTTTAAAAACATGAGAAAGAACTGATTTAAAATGATGATGGGAACTGTGGAAATACAAATTTAAATAAAGATATGATTGTCACAGTGGTAATTGCAATTCATTAGCAATTTATTGCAAATTAACCCAAAAAAATTGCGGGACTTGAACCGGATTCGAACCCATGGCTTCTGCATTAGCACTTCAGTGCTCTAACCAATTGAGCTATGAAGACCCATACATTGGCAGCAGGCCAATTTGATGAGTACTAACACAACCCTGGGCCATGGCTGTCAGAATACCGTTCAAGTCCCGAAATTTTTTTCGGGTTAATTTGTGCAATTACCACTGCGACAATCATATCTTCATTTAAAGAACTGATTGTTCCTTAGGCTTAAGATAAAACACAAACTGCAAGACTACTCTACAGCTGATGAGACCCTTGTCCATGTTTATGTATTATTATTGTTATTTTTCAATAATCCTTGTTTTTTTCATTATTTTTCCTGAAAATTTTTATTATTAGAGCTTAAAAGATGTCACCTGATATGTCAGAAAGAGCTCGCAGGGCACCAAACCATGTCATGGTCAATCAAACAAAACTCAACATTATTTTGCTCTTCATTCCTTCTCAACTACTAACTAATTCCCTGCAAGACATAAAAAGTTCACCCAGTGAATTCATTAAGTGCTGTAGCTCAATAGTTTCACTTATAGTTCAACTGGACTATGGCCTTTTACCTAAAGTAATGTAATTTAGCAGTTTATAAGCACTTTCTTAATGAATAAATTATGCACGACGTGATGTGACACAGCTGATTAAAAAAATATATTTATGATTTCCTTAGTTTGTGTTGAATTACCACAAATTTTGTGAATTATTTTATCCGTTTTAGATTTGGAAAAGAAAATGGTTTGTTTTGAGGCGGAAGTCTCCCCGAGGACATGCTCGATTAGAGTACTACCTTACAGAGAAAGCCTGCTCTGAAGGAAAGCATCGCACTAGTATTTCATTAGAGGACTTAACATCTGTTTCACAAGCTTACTCAAGGACACATAGTTTTAGTTTTTTACTTGTGGGAATAGAAATCAAAATTTTTTTGAGTGCTGATACTGAGAAAGAGACTCAAGAATGGATTCAACTCATCAAAGAGCTTGTTCTTCCGGAGCCAAAATTATACCCTTCAGTACAGGCAGGAGATATTTACGGTAAGTGTAATACAAAGTTGAACTTCATACTTAACATCAAACAGTTCTTCAAGCTTCCAAATTCACTTTGGGAGATTGTTATTAATGCATCTACACTGAGTCACAAATGTGGCTAAATATAATAAGTTTGACAGCTGTCATAATCTTGAAATTGCCAACTCCCTTCTCAAAGAACCATAAGACACCAGTTTATAGAAAACCTAGATCACATTACTCTCTAGACTATTCACAGTCCTTTATTTTTGCATGAGATTGTTGAGATAGAGCACTGAGATGGCCACCTGTGACGCAGATTGCTTGATCTCGACAGTCTCACTGGTGTAGTTATAATTAAATTTCGACCCTGCTCGCCATTAAGCCTCCAGTAGCTCAGTGGTTAGAGCGTCTGAACTAGAACTCATAGTGTGAGTTTGATTCTCAATTGGAGCTCAGATTCTTTTCTGAGCTTTCTGGTCTTAGAATTCTTCTTCTTTCAAATATTTACTGAAAATTAGAGGACTGTGAATAGCTAATCACCCTCAAAGCCCTATCCTTAATTTTTTCATTTATAGTACAGTGCTGTCAGCTCTAGCAGGGCTTGAGTGCCCAACCTTTGCTCCTGGGGACTAAAAAATCTCAGTTTGTAAGCTGGGCACCCTGGATTTTACAGGTTCAGAGCACTGGGCTTCCTTTAATTTTCCTTAGAGCAAAGCCTTGTGGTGGGTTGATCCAGTTCTGTTTTGTTGACCTCTGTAAGCAAGTACTCATCCAATTTCCATTCAAAATTGTGAATGCTTGGTAGCCTGTGACTACAGATGTGCTTCTGGTTGTCACTTAGACTTTACCTACAAAAAGTTCAATCAGAAATGCATCTGCATTAGCAGGATAATAACCTCGTTAGACAAAAGTGTATGTTAACCTTTTGAATTCTCTTTCTGGGGTTATGCCGAGGCAGTCAAAGATCCAAGGAAGCAATGTTTGAATCTTGTTTGTGGAGGACTAAGACAGGGTATGACTGAATATTTAAGAGATTTACCAACCACACATGCTCATCATTCTGTCTTGGTTACAGGACTATATGAAGTAAATGTGATTCCTACAGAGGACTCTGATAGACTTGAACTTGCAGGGAACTATTTAATGACTGTTCGGAAAGAGTATCTATGCCTTCATAGTGCAAAAACAGGAGAAAGGGTTTTTCAGTGGGAGTTGGACCATCTTCCAAGATTTCGACTTCAAAGACTTTCACATTTGCAGGACTTAGATAAAGTGTTGACATTTCAAGTGGCAAGGTGAGGGTTAATTTTTCCATTAAGCAGCTGAACGAAGGCGTTAGAATACCAGAAGAACACTGACAATGCTAAAAGTAGCCTAGTCCCTCTTTTCTTAGGGATGGTAGAGCAATTGTGTTGCCTCACCTTGTGGACAAAACTTTCACCTTTGCTTCCTTTTTGCACTCATTTTAATAGACTCCTGAGGAAAATAAGGGTCCACTGCTCACTCATAGTCCTTATACGAGTACAAAAAAATTTTAAAGCATGTCTCCCTAGTGTTGAGAAACAAGGAGAGACAGCAGCTGTATTTGTTCACCAAAGCAATTCCATTGTGCAGTTTGACACACCACTCACAGTCACCCAGTCTAAATAGCAACTAGACTAACCAAAGACTTCTGGGACATGCTCCTAGGGACAGGGAAGAAATTGGCCAGTAGCTGACCGGTGCATCCCCAGTAACCATCCCAGAAGTCTTTGCAAAAGCTAACTCGGTGCAGTTTCCTAACTGGTGTCCACAGGGGATCCTCAACTAGTTTGTTTGTGTTTATTTTTTTTGTTGATGGCTTTATCGAGGAACATTTCCTTTGCTTATATTTTTAGAGGCTGCAAGGCTGGCGAGGGGGAATTTCAATTCTTGACCCAGCAAGGAAGGGAAATTCTGGAATGTGTAAAACTACAGACTCAAAAACTAGCGAGTATACGGACTCATCAACATGAAAGACTAAGAAGACCTTCCTTAGACTCTGTTCCATGCACAAGGTCATCGGAAAATGAGACTGCCGACAGTCTTACTAGTACTTCATTTTCTTGATAATGGTCACGTGACATTGTTAGGGGAGGCAAAAGTGTGTGGCATAGCCGATGGTTTCCCTCAAGATCAAGAATTTCACTTTAACCCAACAACTCAGGCATTTAAGAGACAAGTTTGTTGAGGCCAAGAACAGTTCTGTGTCGCATTCTGTGTTCGTTATTTTGGTTCATTGCTCTGCTAAAGCATATTGCAATTGTTTTCGCAATGAGAATTTGGAATTGCACGTTGTTCTAGTTGAACATTGCGTTTATAATGTGTGTCAACAACTGGTTCAAGATTGTATGCTGTTCTAGTTTTTCATGCTTAACAAGAATGGACAAGAATGCATTTGGCGCTAGTTGCTTATGGCAAGAGTTCATGATTGCATGTTGTGCCAGTTGAAAATTGAGCTTATGACTGCTAGAATTTAGGGCTGCATGTGATGCTTGTTGCAAAACAGTTGCGTTCGGCCAGCCTTCAGGATTGCATGTTGCGCTAGTGTTCAATTTTTTTCCAATTAATAATGGCTTCTAACTTCTCACACAGAGAAACTCATTAACGAGTCAAAGCGTTAACTATTTGGAATGAACAGATATTACTTAGCCTGCGTACAGCCGCCCTCTCCCGATTTTGTTTGAGGTCAGGGGCGGCTTTACACAGGGTAGTAACATGTTGTTCTCGCTCATTTGCTTTAGGGAACTTAGGCAAAGACGTTTTTGAGCAACGCACATTGACCAGAAGTGATGCCTTAAATTCCCTTTTAATATGCCTTGACTCTACCACATTTTTATTGCTAAGTGTCTTTGCTCTTACAGGCACGATTTGCCCGAAAATTTTGGCAAAACCACTGCCCAAGAATGCCAAAAGTCCACTTCCGGTTGATGTGCGTCGCCTGAAAACGTCTTTGCCTCAGCTCCCTAAGTTTGATGTCTGACTGTGGCCTAACATTCCAGTTTAGAATCGTGGATTTCGTTTAATGTTGAAGGCACTATTTCCAATCCATCATCATTTTGCGTATTTACGTTTTCTTTCGGGTCTTTTCCTTCGATATTTTGTACGTTATTTCAGAAACGTGTAATTTACGTGAAAATAACTTAACAAAAATAAATCGCTCTGTTATGTATGCATTGGACTCGAGTTGTTGTCGTCCGCATTTTTATGCGTAAAGGCGTCTTGTTTTCAGATAGTTAGAATTATCGATGTTGACATGTCAAATGCACTAACAATGCCTAAAAGTTTCAGTTAAAGAAGAACAATGTTCAAAATCGATGAAAAATTGCCTAAAATAGTGATTTCAAATATCCCATACTGAAATAGTAACTTTTTTCAATGTCGTTCTTCTATTCCTTATTCACAGTCTCGTGCATACTTAATGCCGACATGAGGATTTCGGGAAAACTTCATCTTCATTCTATAGGTTTAAATTGTACACCTTGCCAATAGGAAAGTGAATAAAAGGTATTAACTTTCCCCCCTTTAGTGCATCAAGAAAGGAGTGCCACGGGCATCTCTTAAATTTGACTAAGGATAATGGTGTTTGTTCCGCCAAGAAGCGAAACGAGCGTTGCGCATGTATATGTTTCGTTCTCTCAGCTATGATACCGTGAAAAAGTGCGATACGCATGTATATACCTCGAACTTTGACTTCTTTCAAACACTGATCAGGCGAAAGCTGTTAGGGAACTGACCCAACATTTAAGTGAGACGAGTTCAGAAGTTAGCGAACAGGACGTTGGCGAAACGACCGTAAACCCTCGGGCCTCTCTTCGTTCCCAGTGTCGGCTTCGCGTTTTGTTTTTTTCCTCTGACCACAAAGAGGCCTCTCCGGAGGGTCCACAGTTTTTCACTGCCAACATTTTGATTTAAAACCAGCTTTAAATGAAAATTTTGGCAGTGAAAAACTTTTTCTGTACTAGCCTCATATATTATAATTTCCTGTAGACTTCAAATTGAGTCTGTCATCATCATTTGTTATCATTAGTGTTTTTTTTTTTTTACCTGTTTAGGTTCCAGTCTTTTTCTAGATGTTTAAATTTTACTGTAATCTTTTTAACTGTCACTTTTGAAGATGTATGTTGTTACATACGAAACACCGTGTCTTTCAAATCTAAGTTTTTCGCAACATGCGTTGGTTCATCATGTTTGTTACCACAAGTTGTTTTTTTTTGTCTCCCATTTTTTAAGAAGAAAAAATTCAGATGGGCGTTAGTAAAAATCGAACATGGAGCGTAGTGTCTGTGGTCGGAGTGGTTTGATTAATGGTATATAGCAACAACCTTAACCCTAAGCTAACCGTTTCGAGTCATGTATATAATCAGTGCTTAACCCTAATCAGTGTGATTTTAAAAGTGCTCGAAACTGAAGCGATAAGGAATACTACGTTGTGTAAACTTCATATGATGTCCAAAGGGCCTTTCGACGTATGTTATTGAGCAACAACCCCCAGCAGGAGCCGGAGGTAACATACCCACTTGCTAAAGTTGAGCATGGCTGACACGTGAGGGAAGGTAAGAACTGAAGTCACCAAACGGCAAGCAGAAAAATCACTGCGACGTAACTGCAGCACAGAAGGGATTATCGAATCCTTTGGAGAGAGACAGGGATGCTACAACATGAGGTATCATTAAATAAACATGTTCTGAAGAGTTTAATTTCGTTTATTTTGTGGAGCAAAATGTGGAGAAGGGCTCCATTAATCCACCTGGTCGATTGCAAAAAAAAATTCTCTCGTTTTAGGACAATGGTCTGATAATCTCCGATTGATAGAACTCTTATTGCGCTATTGGGGGAAGCGAAATGTGTCTTAGCGAGCATTTGAAATAAATGTGTGTGGAATGTTCCTGTAAGAGGTGCTGTTTAATTTTCAATAATTTTGTGGTGGGTATAGCGCGCCCTGCCCATATTCCTTTCAAGGTCTTCAAGGTTACATAGGCCATCGGTTAAGAACACCTTTCGGTTAAGCTACCACGCCATCATGCTTTCGTGACGTCTTGAGAAATCGCGTAACGTCAGCTGACGTCTTTAGGCGCAACTAATGAAAGCGGGCGCTGTCTTAAGGCAAAGAAAAGAAATAATTTGCTACCGATCGTTATAGTTGTCCACAAGTACCACTGTCCAAAGCCATCATGGCTGTTCAAACTAACTGGCAAACAACAAGATCTACCGTCAGAGAGAGAACCAAATTCATGTTCAATAATGAACACTTGAGCGATGTGAAGTTTAGTGTTCGAGGAAGCGACAGCGAAAGTGAAACTGATCGATTGATCACTGCTCACAAGTTTGTGCTTTCCATTGGCAGTCCTGTGTTCGAAGCCATGTTTTACGGTGAGCTAGCGGAAACTAAAGACACTATTGAACTGCCTGACTGTGATTACGAGAGTTTGTTGGGGTTGTTTCGTTACCTGTACAGCGATGAAGTAAGCTTAAGCGGAAGTAATGTTATGGGTGTACTCTACTTGGCCAAGAAGTACATGGTTCCTTCGCTTGCTGATAAATGCAGGGATTATCTGCAGGACAAATTAGATCCGTCTAATGTCTTTCTGGTCTTAACAACCGCCCAGAAATACGAAGAGAAGAGTCTTATTGATAGATGCTGGAAAGTGGTCGACATTGAGACCGAAGCGTCTTTAAAATCGGATGGATTTGAGATAATTGAGAAGTCATTACTTGAAGAGGTAGTGTCCAGAGAATCGATGGGCATCAGGGAAGTAGAGTTGTTTAAAGCTTGTCATCGGTGGGCTATAGAGAAATGCCGGAAGGAGGGATTAGTGGCTGATGGTGAGCGAAAAAGAAGAATTCTTGGCGAACAAGTAATCAAAGCAATACGCTTTCCAGTGATGACCCAAAAAGAATTTGCTGATGTCGTTGTTGACACAAAAATTCTCACTCCTGACGAAATCATCATCGTTTTCAAGGCTTTCAGCTCTGACTCACCCCAGTCTGCTACGGGGTTTTTGCACACTCCAAGACACGCGTGTGGAGTCATTCAGCGTTGTAACAGGTATATTTCCATGAACAGCTGTTCTTGGAGTTATGACGGGATAAAATACTGGGACGAGATTGAATTTAGAGTAGACAAAGACATCAACTTTCATGGCCTGTGTTTGTTTGGCAGTGAGAACAACACTTACAAGATTATCACACTGGAAATAAAGGATTCTAGTAATAATTCAACGATAAAGTCTGTGACAGGAACATATTCCTCAGACCTTTTGAAATGCGAGTATTATGACTATTATGGATTTGAAGTTTGGTTCAACCCTCCAGCCAATTTAAAAAAGAACTGTCGTTACAAAATTCGGTTGTTAATGACTGGTCCAAATTCTGGAAAGGGATGTAATTGCTTCAAAAGCGTAAAAGTAAGTGGTGTTACATTTACGTTTTTACGGGCTGTAAATCAGTCCGACCAGCTCGTCGCTGCAGGTCAGTTTCCTGAATTTCTGTTTTCCCTCTAAGTATTATTGCGGTTGCAGTCGACCTCAGTTTAATACTGAGCGCCTTCACCTAGTGATACACTAACTATTTCTAATCAATAACCCACTGTGTTCATAACTCATGTAGCACCATGATGGCTATCGCTTTATTACAGGAAACTGGTAGTTCCTAAGGGAAGGTTAAGTGTAATGTTAAGGCGTTGTGTCTTTGCAAATAGTTACTAGGTGATCTATAAAACACATATTGCACACTTTCTTCATGGAAAGCAATTATTATATCAGGAGGAGGTAAAATAGGGTAAGCGAAATACAAATATTAAATTATGAACTGACACTGATGTAACGATTACGATGTCACTTCTGCATGCATCGAATCAAGGGATATATTAACTAACTCTGCTAAATAGCTTTCGTGCCCATGAAGGTACATGTCTGCAACTCCCAAATCGAAAAGAATAACTAAGTCAGCTGTAGCGCTAACCCCGGGCATTATACAGCTTTTTTTCCCTTGGATAGCTTATTCCCGGGGGTGGAGACTCTTGAGATCCCAAATACCCTTCCGGAAAAAAGAGGGCAAATGTTCCCGTCCTCATTCAACACTACTGCAGTTTTCATTGGTAGCACAGTCGAGTAGTGCCACTTTAGGCGATTTTTTCGTTTCAGTTAACATCTGCCGTTGAGACTTCACGCGCGACGACCCCACTTCATGATTCTTAATTTGTTGTTGTTATTTGTATCAATTTGTCTTCAGTATTTCGTTGGTAAAAATAAATTGAAATTAAAATATTTAATAGTTGTTAGGAAGTAAATTCAAGTACTAAGTAATCTTTGATTTCAATAGGGTTTTTACTATAGTGGCGTTCGAATTTAATGACTTTTAAAGTTTTAGCTTTCAAAGTTTTCGCTTGATATAGCCTTGCTGCTTTTTGCTTTGCTTTACGAATCGATTTAGCAATAATATTTTGTACAAGAACACTTTGTTGATTTACATTTCGAAGGCTCGTGCCATTTTATTGTACGTTTGATTACTTAGTGTTTATTAACGCAATAATTCTAGAAAAAGGCAACAGTGTTAACAGCTGTAAAAACTATTTGCCACTGACTCTTTTCAACTAGACACGTTTAACTTCAATTGTTGACTTTTAGAAAAATCACCAGTTTTCAGAATAATGGCTATAAACTTAAGCTTTCTTTTTATTCTGCACGACATCCGTTCACATTAGCACCTTTTTAAGGATGTACCTCGTTTTAATGCGAATATAACGTTCATTAGCTGAGTCTATTTTTAAATAGTGGCAACACCTAAGTTTGGGATATGAAAGGTTTTGCTGACTTGCAAATCCGCAGTATATTTGCTTTGCTTTAAACTAGGAAATTAGTGATAAGTCCGCGTTTCTTCCTGTTTGAACAGACGCTAGCTGGCCTTGCTTGCAGTTTCATTCATACTGCATATTGCAAAATATTGTACATAAATGCTGTTTTGCCGACCTAGCAAACTTAGGTACAATGCTTTTGTTCCAGTACTTTTACTTTTTAAAAATAGCAACACTAACAAGCTATAACTATCTCTTTTATTTGATTTTCTGTTTACATATCTATTGTACTCTTTTGTTTTTAATGGTTATTCAGATCATATATACACTGAAGTTGCTTTAAACTGATTTTGCGATTACATCGATCGCCGATCATTGACATTTGAGAGCTTAGTTACTCTACCACAAGAATAAACGCTGTCAGTTTGGAACCAAAGTTCATTTTACCTTTGCTGTACCAGTTAGTGGTTTGATCCCGGGCCTTTAGGGTTTTCAGAGACTCGAAGACGAGCTGAATTCATTCACCGTTAATTAAGGAAGGTTTACCGTGATGGAAAGAAGTTCTTGGGATTGTGAGGGATTTAAAATTTGATGTGGACAAAGACATATATTTGTTAGCCTGCGTGGCACGCGTTTCCGTTTGGTTTCGGAGCAAAGAAAGACCAAGGAAGGGGATTCTCGGTTTTGGCCGCGCGAGAAATGAAACAAGAGCCAAAAAATGACATTTTTCGCGCGGTCTTTGACTCTCGTTCCTCGTTCTTTGCTCCTAAACCGCACGGAAACGCTTGCTACGCAGGCTAGTTATTTGTCAGTAAGTACAACTTATACAACCTTAGATTGATTACATGCAGTTATACCAAGGCAACCCATTGTATTCAGAAGTACTTTTGGAGATGAAATTGGAAAGTTCAACATATCCTTCAGGGCTATTGGAATGCCAAATTTTCATAGAATAGAAGTTATGTTTAACTGTAAACCTTCCTTGAAAAAGAACACTCTGTACCATATTATGGTCTTAATTTCTGGAGCGAAATCTGGAAAGGGATGCAAAGGCTTAAAAACTGTGAAAATAGGTGGCGTAACATTTACATTTTTAAAGCCATGCTAACCTCAGATCAGGCTCTATTTTCGTTTCGCTTTGAAAATAACATTCGTTAAAGAGACTGTATGAGAACCGCGAAAATTGGGCCTGATCTCAGGTTAAGGCCATGCATCTGTCGCAAACTCAACAGAAGTAGTGTGGAGTAAAGCCAGTTTGCTGAATTCCTGTGCTCTCTACCCAGCTGAGAGAGTTTCGTATTTTGACCAACCCATACACCATTATACCATATACTGTGTAACCATAGCCTGCATTGCAGCCGGTCACGCATCGTTTATACTACTAGAAAGAGAGGGGGAGAGAGAGATCTAACCTTGCGTTCCTCTTCAAACGGACACTTTTCTGGTTCCAAGGACACCCGCTTTTAATACAGAGAAGTTAGACAAGGACACATGATCAACTTTTTGCGACATAACATCGAAACAAGTGGGTGAGAACCACTAGTAAAACAAGACGGACGATTTTCCGTTATTGTATGCTAGTAAACTGTTTAGTCCTGTGTGTGCTAACCAGCTTTTTTTTCCAAATAGAGAAGACTAGTTTTTAAAGCCGCAAGAATTCCAGGGAGAAAAACGACCTTCTGTAATTTAAGTTGGAAGGGCAATGACCTTGGATAACTTTTATAGATTTTTTGTCAGAATTATTAGAATTAACTGTTTCAGGTTTTCTTGTTCAACTTATGGGTACCCAGGAGTTTTGTCAACTATACATTGCCTTACTTGTCCTAGTCTGACAAGAAAGGATATTGATGCGCCTTGGGGGAATGCGAGACCCATGAAATCCCGCTCTGCAACTTAGGATGTCTCTCCAAAAGGTCAAGATAACCTTTATTTTTCCATATCGTTGAAATAAAACGCTCCAGAGAAGTCATTAGAGTGAAAAGATGAAAAAAAAAAAAAAGAAAAAAAAAACAGATCACCATAAAGTGTTATTAATTGCAGGAGTTTGGTCTTAGCCCCTCCGCGTGTACAGTTGACGTTTGCCGGGTCTGCGTTTTACCTCCCAGTCTTCATTCTACACCGTTGCATGCGTTTTACCCTCACCTCAGTCTGCAGTCTGTATTTTTCGCTCGGTCCCCAGTTTGTATAGCCTACATATGTTAATTACCCAACAGACCCCGGGACCCCGTCTTGTCCACAGACCCCGTCGCTCTAGCCTGCGTGGCAGGCGTTTGAAAGGGAAGGAAAAGGGGGTTTTGGGCGCGAGGGGCGCGCGAGGAGGGAGGGAGGGAGGGAGGGAAACGCCTGCTAGGAAACCATTGTTTTCGCCATCCCGCCTACTAATTATGCATGCAAAAATAACGCAACTGTGAATGACTAGCTGTCAAATAAGCCTGCTTATTTAAGTCGTATTTCGCGTACTGTTTTTCTTTTGTTTTCCTAAAACAAGAAATCTGAAGTGAAGGTACTATTAAAAAATGCGATCGTCTGTTGATGGAAGAAAGTCGCAACCATGCGTGGCTTGTTATATACAATCCAGCATAAATCTCCCTAAATTTATTACGTTTTTGCTGAAGGTATCGTGTTGGACTTCCCAACTTGCATGCAATGTTTGTCGGAGAAATTAATTACAAACACTTTGCTGACTCTCGAACTGGATCCAGCGGAGCATACAAAAGAACCATGGTAGCAGGGAAAGAAGAGCTGAACTTCAAAGATCTATAATAAGGCTAATTCTGCAAACAATATTATTATTAAAGTAAGTTCCTGGAGGCTTTATAACGTCTATAATCAGGAAAAAGAAGTCCTCAGACCAAAAATCGCTAAGGATTATAGATCGCTTCGTCTTCAACAATCTGGTCGTTGATAAGCGTAGCTTGCGTGGTAGGCGTTTGAGGTCAAACAGCAGAAAACAAGCACACAGGCAGCATGATTTTTCCGTTCTTTCTTCTAGTGAGTAAAACAAGCCGTTGGGAGACAAGACTTCTCAAAATCTGTCAGCAAAACTCATCTAGCTGACAGGTCTTTTCCTTCATACGAGTCTTTTAACTGCTTTCTTCTATTCTCCTCTTAAGCTGAAATTGATGCATTCAGTTTCTGATCGTTCTAAAACGATGAATTTCATATAGAAATCTCATCACGCCTCATGAGAGGGTCTCAATGGGGTGGTACCTTTTACGGTTATCGGCTAAAATTTTTGGCTTTTTTACGGCTATCGGTTAATTTTTTCCAGTTACGGTTAACAACAAAGTTAAAAATTAATTTCTTTTGTTTCAAGGAGTTAAATATTAATAAACCGGTATTTTTTTGCATCTTTAAAGCAAAATAAAGGTCTTAGGATCATCTCGGGATGAAATAAG
>NC_133202.1:3072500-3077500 GCF_958299795.1 Porites lutea | reverse complement strand
CATTGCCTCTATTTTATTTGCGAAGGTAAATTTTACGTACGTACGTACGGAAAAATTACGCGACACTGGAAATCAACCCTAACCCTAATCACGATAGTTAATGCGCTTACTCCTGTACCAGGAAATATTTTGTGCAAACATGTTGACCATAAATAACACAGAGATATCACATTTACCTCCGACTTTTGCAATATTCATTAACGTCCCCGCGTCCCCTGCGTCCCTGTATTTGACGTCCTACGTCCCCGTCCCACACGTCTCCGCGTCCCATACTTGATGTCCCCGAGTCACAAGTCCCTACACACGCGTCCCAATGTTCCCGTCCGGCTCCTGCCCCGTCTCCTTGTCCCCGTCCCAGTTTTATACACAGCCGAGCAACATAGTGACGTCTTGTGGAATCGCGTGACTTCTATAGACCAACTTACTAACATTTGTACTAAAGCGGGCGTCGTCTTAAGGCATAGAAAAGAAATAATTTGCTACCGATTAAACACTGAACGTATCGTTGTCCACAAGTGTCACTGCGTAGAGCGATCATGGCTGTTCAAAGTAACTGGCAAACAACAAGATCCACCGTCAGAGAGAGAACCAAATTTATGTTCAATAATGAACACTTGAGCGATGTGAAGTTCGTTGTTCGAGGAAGCGACGGCGGCGAAAGTGAAACTGATCGATTGATCACTGCTCACAAGTTTGTGCTTTCCATTGGTAGTCCTGTATTTGAAGCCATGTTTTACGGTGAGCTAGCGGAGACTAAAGACACTATTCAACTGCCTGACTGTGATTACGAGAGTTTGTTGGAGTTGTTTCGTTACCTGTACAGCGATGAAGTAAACTTAAACGGAAGTAATGTACTGGGGGTACTCTATTTGGCCAAGAAGTACATTGTTCCTTCCCTTGCTGATAAGTGCAAGGATTATCTGCAAGATAAATTGGATCCTTCGAACGTTTTCACCATCTTGCCAACTGCCCTGAAATATGAAGAGAAGAACCTTGTTGATCGATGTTGGAAGGTAATCGATAGGCAGACTGAACAGGCTTTGAAATCAGATGGATTTCAGACGATTGAGAAGGCCTTACTTGAAGCTTTGGTCCAACGAGAAACGCTGCAGATCAAAGAAGTCGAGCTGTTTAAAGCTTGTGATCGGTGGGCAATTAAGCAATGCAGAAAGCAGGGCTTAGCAACTGATGGTGAACTAAAAAGAAGAGTTCTTGGCGAGGAAATTATTAAAGCAATACGCTATGCAGTGATGAAGCAAGAGGAGTTTGCTGGTGTCGTTCTTGATGCAAAGATTCTTACTCCGGATGAAATCGTCACCTTTTTTAAGTTTTTTAGTTCACAAGAGATCTCTCCACCTTTAGGATTTTCAGAGACTCGAAGACGAGCTGAATTCATTCACCGTTGTGGAAGGTTTAACCTGATGAAAAAATGTTTTTGGGATTGTAACGGCAAGGGGGATGTTATTGAATTTCAAGTGGACAAAGACATAATCTTAAATGGAGTGCGGTTATTTGGCGGTGAGAACAAGTTATACAACTTAGATACATTACAGTTACACCAAGGCAACCCACATTGGGGTAACGGTGTGTATCCATCAGTACTTTTGGTGAAAATGGAAAGTTCAACTCATCCTTCAAAGATATTTGAATGCCAAAATTTTAGTTATCATGGATTTGAAGTTCTGTTTAACTCTACACCGTCCTTGAAGAAGAACACTCCGTACCACATTAGGGTCAAAATTTCTGGTCAGAAATGTGGAATAGGATATAATGGCTTGAAAAGGGTGAGAACAGCTGGTGTGACATTTACATTTTCAACTCCGAACGCGTTTCTCCTAGGAGACAGAGATAGAGTGGAGCAAGGCCAGTTTGCTGAATTCTTGTTTTCTCTTCCCAGCTGAGAGAGTCTCGTATTTCGACCTACCCATACACAAATATACCACATACCGTGTAACAAAGGTACCCCCCACCACCCCATTGTGTTGTATAACCTTGGTCCAAACAAGAGGGCTCTATAACTCTGCATTCCTCTCCAAATGGACACTTTTGCGTTTCCAAGGATGCCTGCTTTTAATAATGGGAGTTTAGACAAGAACACTCAAAGCCTTAATCATCACACTCGCTCTCTTACAACTAGGTAACATATACCCCTTAGTATCTCTAAAAACAATATCATGTATTTTCAAAGGCCAATAAAATAAATATTGTAGAGGTTTTTAGAGAGCTTCATAGCTAGAGAAAAAGCTTTGTCTCATTTGTCAGTTATCCCACCCAATAAGATAAACTAAGTATTGAATAACAATATTTTAGATTTCTATTTTTTTTTCTTTAGCCACAGAGGTTATTTCCTATGTATAATAAGTTTCCATTTGAACTGAGACAATTATTGACCCTGAACAAGACTCGCTGTAGTGCTAATTTGTAAATAAATAACGATTTAATCATGAAAATGGCTTTAAAATAAGACTACAGGGGAAAATGTGACTAGAAAGTACACTGCATGCAAACAGCCTGGCTGCAATGTATGCATATCAATCTACATAAATTATAGCATAAAAACAAAAATAAAAAACACTACCATTGCCAGAAGCTGCTTTTGCTCAAAGTTTAAAACTTCAGCAGGTTTGTAGACTAGGAGCAGTTTCTCACTTTTATTAGTCCAACGAAGAAAACGAGTAAGACACAAAAATGACCACTCAATCATGCACGTGCATTCCCCTCATTTAATTTAAAGAAGAAGAGAGACTGCTCACAGTCTAACAGATTTGGCTTGTGGTTGTCCTGTTTTGCAGCCTATTAAGACAAAAAATGACTTAAGACAGGAGCCCATCAAATGGAGCCTCCATCTCCCATACATGCCCTTAGAGTCAACCCTTTCCCGAGTAGATTTATAATTAAAACGGTTTCCAGGGGAGACTTCGCGCGTCCACGGTGGGAAGAGCCAATCACAACGACGAAATGACACTGCTATTGTACTTCATCGAACAGCAGGAAATTCGGTGTTGACAGGCCAAACACAATCATAAGCTAGTGAAACGTGACTTTTGCGTTTTCATCGCTCAGAGATTTTCTTTCTAGTGGGTAGCTTATACTGTGGAGAGTTTTACACTCTGACTATGTTAATCTTCATTTTGGTTGCTTGTCTCACAGTTAGAGGCCAAGAAGCTGGTCTGTTACATGCATAATGATTAACTACTACCTGCAGTCAGTAGTTCTGACAGGATTCGTTTTCCTTCGCCAATTTTTTTGAGCGTTTAGGTTCTTATTTCGGCTAAATGATTCAGTATTAATCAAATTTCTAGTTTTTCAAGGCTCTTTTTTTTCCGAAATGCGTTTAACTGAATAAATACTTCTAGTCCTTGTGGTTGTTTTGTCCGTCAGCTAGTGTGATGATTCCCTGCTATGTTTTGTAACGCCGGGCCCAGCCATTGTTTTCTCGCAAAAAAGTGATCCACAGATGCGAATTCGGAGGAAAGAATTAAGCCTAAACTTCTGCATTAACTGCTGAGAATTGTCCTGTTAGTCAGTCATAATTCTTTTGGCGCAGATACAATGCATTTTGTTTTTCTTGAGATAAGTCGGTCTTTAGACTGGAGCGCGATGTCACAAATTCCTCCGTTAGCAAATTATTCACGGTCGAACAACTGTTGTCCTCTGTTCAACTTTTCAAGTGCCAGTTTTATCGGGCAACTCTCATGGTGATACAAGTCAGTTGTAAAGGAAGACTGCAATTTCTCGAATTTCGGAATTGAACGGCATTCCTCGTTAGTTGCTACTTAGGTCATCGCTTTTGCATGCGGTGCTTAACTGGCGAAATCCACTCCACGGTGATGACAAAAATCAAATGATCCTGGCACTTTTCGGCGCTGATCATCGAAAAGTTCCAAATCGTCCACAGAACGCTTAATCATCGACTCTTTTCAAGGTGCATGCTTAAATGTGGGATGTAAAACGGCAAAAAAAAAAAACAGTCGCAAAGATAACCTTTCCGTGACCCTCAGTTCGCTACCTTCGTCCCATCGCTTCATGCTCAGTCTCAGTCGGGTAATTCATTAACTTTTATGTCATGATACCCAGATCCCAGCAGCTGTAAAATTGTAAAAATGGACGTATAGTAAAAAAGGAAAACGGTCGAAGGACGGGCTTCTGAGTTCGACTTCATCCAACTTCATTTTTTCCACGGTGACATACGAGCTCGAGACTCACGGAAATATGACACTTTTCGCGGGAAACAAGCCGTTCTATTTATAAATCTACTCGGGAAAGGGTTGACTCAAGAAATTAATGGAGATGGAGGCTCCATTTGATGGGCTCCTGCTTAAGATTAATGAAGGACGGTTGGCTTTAAGATCTTCAAGGTAAAATACATACTTTTACACTTAAAGTTATAGATATTTCGTCTACTGTACATCATATTAGCAAACAGGTATTTTCATTATATACAATCTATTCATTGAGTGAATTCTTATTTTAAAAAATCGTGCAAAGATTTGCTGAAAAAATTAGTCTGGCCAAGGTAAATTTGCTAAAATTTGATTAAAATTTGTAAAAACTATGATCAGACTTGTTTGACGCTTGGCTATCTATAATCCTTGATTAACCACAGAAAAGAACACATGAGTTGTCACGACAACTGATCTTAATGATCCTTTGATCAACTCAGCCAGAATAACTAAAAATAGCTTAATCTGTTTTTGTAAAATAATAATAAAATATTGCATTGTTTGATGAAAATAAAATTGCTGAGTTGGGTGACTTGACAGGAATTGAAAGGGCAATTACATTCACTTATACATAATTTAAAACAATTCATTGAAAGTTAGAAGGGTGACACGTGAAAAAAAACACGTGACATAACCTTTCACTCCGCACATTTAAAAAGTGTCAACCGGTCAAGGTTTTTTTTTTTAAAAGAAACGTAATTTCCGGAACAAGTATCTTTGGCTTAATCACCCTGTAGTGGTAATGTGGCAATGGGCGTCTAACAATGGGGGGTAGGC
>NC_133202.1:3000000-3067500 GCF_958299795.1 Porites lutea | reverse complement strand
GAGGTTCATGTATTATGGAAGCAGTTGGTTTTATTGTGACACTGGGTGGTTGACCTAGCAGGTTTGAGAAGTGTGTCTTCCATTTACTGACACGGTCTTCAGGACTTTTGGCTTTTATTCCACCCCTGTTTGTGCCCTTTCTTCTTGTGAAGTCGTTTACCGTTTCCCATGCAAGACCGGATTTTTGGTGTTGTATAGCGTCAGTAATTGCATGAATCTTTCACATACTTCTCTTGATCGTAAGATTCCTGTAGCTCTTGTTTGGCCTCCTCCAGTTTTTTTTTTATATTTCCTGAAAGCATTTTTATCATTAAGTTGGGATAGATATTTCGCATTATATTGGTGTTTTTGTGTTAGGAAATCCTTTATCCTTTTACTGATTAAGTGGAGTAAAAAAGGATCCGAATGTGAAGCCACAGTACTTGGTTGAGACTTTTGACCAAGCCAACTTCAATTCTATTATAAGTTAGTATAGTATATGTAATTCTCGCATAACTTTGTTTACTTGACGTTTGTCAACATGCACATGTACAGGTGAGCGTAGCTTCAGCGGTATGAAGAGACTGCAAACTCCTAATTTACGAAGGACCATGACACGTGAGATTGCCTGAGCTCTCTTGCAATTCTGCACATACGCAAGCACAAGGACGTAATTGATATTGATGGCATTATAACAGAGTTTGCCCGTCTGAAGGGTACACATGTCGCCCTTTGCGTGTAACTTCCTTGATGGCGTCACTGTTTTACCCTTTTTTGCCGTAAACAGTCTGTACCTTACCCATAACACTAGAGATATATGGGTAAAATAAACAACTAGTTACTGTATTTTCCTTCGTCTTTATTTTCTGAAAATGTCCTGCAGAAAACGTAAGAGATGGCATTTCCGAGACCCCAAATTTAAAACTTTCCAGACCCCCCAGGTTTGGGGCGCCTTCGGCGCACTAACGTTTCTTCCCCTCCGTGCACCTTCAAAATCTCACGCTACGCTGCCAACTACCGGTATCTTATAGCTTATGAAATCAATGCCCAAGGATGGACGAAGAGACTCGGTCTAGAAGGGGTTGGAGTGGGGAACGGGGAGGGGGCACGTGCATTTTAAAAATTGTTGTTGCCAAAGGGGGTTACAATTTTCATTTGTAATTATTTTGTGGGGGGATAAAGTTTTGATACAACACACTTTTCTGAAAGCCCCCGCCACCCCCCAACCCCCCAGCCCCCTCCCCCCCCCCAATAAACGATCGGTCCCTAACTTCTTCACCGGACGGTCTGCTAGGTGCATGACCGCGTTAATAAATTGCGCACGACGAGATCTCAGCTCCACTTCCTTTATTTCCTCTACCTGTCTACAACAACACTTTCCTTATGTGCAGTTAACTCTGCACCTTCTCTAGCCACTAACATCATTCAGTACACTCCTTTACAAAACTTGCTGAAAATGCACAATCTCCACGTGGAAGATAATTCAAATACAACATCGCAGCAACAAGCTTTAATAGATTATTACGTGAAAAGCAATGACACGCAATACAAAAACAAGTATGAGAACACCTACTCGTACCCATCCTCTCTCGATTGGAAACTGGGCAATACTCTCGTGACGTCTTGAGGAATCGCGTGATGTCTTTAGGCGGCCACTGAAAGAAAAACATAAGTCGTATCGTTGTCCACAAGTGTCACTGCGCAGAGCGATCATGGCTGTTCAAACTAACTGGCAAATAACAAGATCCACCGTCAGAGAGAGAACCAAATTTATGTTCAATAATGAACACTTGAGCGATGTGAAGTTCGTCGTTCGAGGCAACGACGGCGAAAGTGAAAGAAATCGATCGATCACTGCTCACAAGTTTGTGCTTTCCATTGGTAGTCCTGTGTTTGAAGCCATGTTTTACGGTGAGCTAGCGGAGACTAAAGACACTATTCAACTGCCTGACTGTGATTACGAGAGTTTGTTGGAGTTGTTTCGTTACCTGTACAGCGATGAAGTAAACTTAAGCGGAAGTAGTGTACTGGGAGTACTCTATTTGGCCAAGAAGTACATGGTTCCTTCCCTTACTGAAAAATGCAAGGATTATCTGCAAGATAAATTGGATCCTTCGAACGTTTTCACCATCTTGCCAACTGCCCTGAAATATGAAGAGAAGAACCTGGTTGATCGATGTTGGAAAGTAATCGAAAGTCAGACTGAACAGGCTTTGAAATCAGATGGATTTGAGATGATCGAGAAGACCTTGCTTGAAGCTTTGGTCCAACGAGAAACGCTGGAGATCAGAGAAGTGGAGCTGTTTAAAGGTTGTGATCGGTGGGCAATTAAGCAATGCAGAAAGCAGGGCTTAGCAACTGATGGTGAACTAAAAAGAAGAGTTCTTGGCGAGGAAATTATTAAAGCAATACGCTATGGAGTGATGAAGCAAGAGGAGTTTGCTGGTGTCGTTCTTGATGCAAAAATTCTTACTCCGGATGAAATTGTCACTTTTTTTAAGTTTTTTAGTTCACAAGAGATCTCTCTGCCTTTAGGGTTCTCGGAGACTCGAAGACGCTCATGGCTTCACCGTTGTGGAAGGTTTACCCTGATGCAAAGAAGTTCTTGGGATTGTAACGGATTAAGTAGGGATGTTATTGAATTTAAAGCGGTTATTTGGCAGTGAGAGCAACTTATACATCTTAGATGCATTAGAGTTATACCAAGGCAGCCCATATTCAGTGTTTGAATCACCGGTACGTTTGGTGAAATTGGAACGTTCAACATATCCTTCAAAGCTATTAGAATCATGCCAAAATTTTAGCTATCATGGATTAGAAGTTCTGTTTAACTCTAATCCTTCCTTGAAACAGAACACTCTATACCATATTAGCGTCTTAATTTCTGGAGCGAAATCTGGAAAGGGATGCAAAGGCTTAAAAAGTGTAAAAATAGCTGGCGTGACATTTACATTTTTAACTCCACCCACCCCCACTAGGTATGCCCTTGGGGACAGAAATAGTGTGGAGCAAGGCCAGTTTGCTGAATTCTTGTTTTCTCTTCCCAACTGAGAGAGTCTTTTATTTGGACCAACCCATACACCATTATACCACATACTGTGTAACCATAACCTGGGTTACAGCTGGCCCCTGCATCATCTAGACTACTGGGCCAAGTTGTTTAAAGATGGGTTGAGATAACCCACGGTTAGTGCGTGATTTGAATTCAGATTTGAAAGCTTAAAAGGCTTTTCAGTTTTAGTTCTTTTTGTCTACAAGTTGCTGATTGGAAGCTCTAAAAATAGCACAGAAAATTATTCAAGAAAATGCTTTTGAACACAAGAAGAAGAAACCCAGGTTATTTAACCCTGGGTTAAGCGCTAATCAGCCTTCGAACAACTGAGCCCTGGTGTACATGTATATAAAGTGGTTTAGAGAGAGATCTAACCCTGCGTAAGGATACCTGCTTTTAATACTGGGAGGTTAGACAAGGATATGTGGTCAACTTTTTCAGCCACAATATCGAAACAAGTGGGTGAGAATTACTAGTAAAACAAGACGGACGATTTTCCATTATTGTATGCCCGCAAACTGTTTAGACCTGTGTGTGCTCAACTTGTAAGCAAAGCTAAATAGAGATTAGACTAGGTTTTAAAGCTGCTAGAATTCCAAGGAGAAAAACGAGCTTCTATAATTTAAGTTGGAAGTGCAGTAACCTTGGATAACTTTTATAGATCTTTTTGCTAGAGTTATCAGAATTAAATGCTAGTTTCTTGTTCAACTTATGGATGGGCATGGTTTTTTTTTGTGGGCAATACTTTGATTTAGTTGTCCTAGTACAAGAAAGGATATTGGGGGAATGCAGGACCCATCACCAACTTGGCAAATTAAGTACAGCATTTAACATAACAAGATTACTTGTTATTCTAGCTAACTTTGAAACTTTGGTTAAACCCCGTGTAACTATTCAAATGAACCACTTTGCATGGTAGAACTTTTGCGTAGTACGTACCACTCATTTCTCAGGATTTTACAAAAACATGTTGTTGTTGTTGCTGTTGTTAACATTTAGAGCAAGGAGCCCGAAAGTGTGACCACTTTTGATTTATTCACATTCTTTTGTACAGATTTAATCCAATCAGGAGCCAGCTGGAAACGGTCCTCGACTTCTGATTGGTTAATGTCTACATGAAAGAATACTTTTGAGCTCCTTGCTGTAAGTGAAAGGGTTAATATAGACCTTATTGTCACAGAGATAAATTGAGTGTGATCTAAGAAGACATTTGCTTTCAAAAACCTCTCTCAGCCTCAAGTGGTAAGGACCCGCAGACCAACAATAAGGAAAGTGTGAAGATGTGTTTTCACTGTAATGTCACAAAGCTCTCAAAACAAGATGTTTGATTGACTATACAGAACCCAAAAAATTCCCCTTACTCTAAAACAATATCAGGTGTGTTTCCAAAGGACAATAATATGGAATGTAGAGGTTTCTTAGAGAGCTATGTGGCTACAGACAATAGAGACAAAGCTTCACCTAATTTGTAAGCTATCTCACAAAATGAGATTTTTTATAACCAAATATTGAAAGACAATATTTTATTCTTTCTATTTTTTACTTAAGCCTCAGAGGTTTTTTCCTATGTACTATCCTGTTTTTTGGAACTGAGACATAAATTGACCTTGAACATAGACTGCAGTGCTAATTTGTAAATAAATAAGCATTTTAATGACAAAAATTGCTATAAATAACAGTACAGGTGACAATGTGACTAGAAAGTACACTGCTTGCAAACAGCTTGGCTGTAATGTATGAATATCAATCTAGATAAATTACAGCATAAAAATAAGCAGCTGCTTTTGCTTAAAGTTTAAAACTTCAGCGGGTCTGTCAACTATGAGCATTCTCTCTTTTTTCTTACTGCACCGAGCGAACCGCCGAGAAACGAAAATGACAACTCTTGCACGGGCATGCATTCCCCTCACTAAATCTGAGAAGAAGAGAGACTGCTCTAAGTTTAGCAGGTTTGGATTGTAGCTGTACCATTTTTTCACTTATTGATGATTAACATTAATATCATCAAGACAAAAACTGATTTGAAATCAATGGAAGTTGATTGGCTTTAAGATCTTCATGTTAAAATACATAATTTATACTTAAAGCTATAAATATTTCATCTACTGTACATCATAATTAGGAAACAGGTATGTTCATATATACAATTTACACTTTGACTGAATTCATATTTTAAAAAATAGTGATAAGATTTGCTTAAAATATTAGCAAGGCCAAAGTAGATTCTCGCTCCGCTAAAATTTCATTAAAATTTTTACGACCATGACAGACTTGTTAGAAGCTTGGACTGTTACCTGTAATCCTTGATTAACTACAGAAGAGAATGCATGAGCTGTTATGGCAACTGACCTTAATTATCCTTTAAACAACCCAGCCAAAATCACTAAAAAATAGCTTAACTAATTATTGTAAAATAATAATAAATTATTGCAATTCAATTGGTTTGATGCAAATATTGCTGTGTCACATGATTAGAAAGGAATTGAAAGGGTCTAACAATATTATTATGTTCATTTATACATCTTAAAAAATTTCATTGTGAAAAGGGTGACAAGTGAAAAACAAAAATGTGATAAACTTTCACTTTGGATGTTAAGAAAGTGTAAACTGGCTAAGGTATAATTCTTAAAAAATAATGTAAACTCTGGATCAAGTCTGATTGGCCTAATCATCTTGGGGCGGTAATTGTGGCAATGGGCGTCTAACAATGGGAGGTAGGCTGTCGGGGGAGTTTGCTTTAGGTTTCTTCTTCTTCTTTTTCCTGGGTGTAACAGCATCAACAGTATCCTGTCCAGTACTAGCATTTTCTCTGTTGACTGCAGTAAGTTCATAATCTCCACTGTTCAATGTCTTTGTATTTGCATCTTCACTCACCTTGGTCTTTTTCTTTTTCTTTCCCTGAGAACTGGGAACAAGTTCTTCTACTTGGTCATTAAAAGTTACCATGGGAACCCTCCTAGGTCCCGGATTAAAAGATAACAATTCACTCTGATGTTGATTGCTTGAACTTGTCTCTTGAAGCTGTGATGTGATTACGCCAGCTGGCTGTTTAACCTCTACTCGAGGGGAAGTAGGTTGGGGTGTAATTTCTTTAAGGCTCTCCTCTGAAGATGATGCACATTCTGTAATTCCTTGGGGTGAGTAATGAGCCGTATCAGGGCTTGTGATAACTGAATAATCCTGTTGCTGTAGGGTATCTTCTTCTACACTGGATCTGTTCTGCTTGGCAGCGGCCTGATGTAAAAGTAGAGTAAAGACATAAGACATAAGATGACTGGAGTGGTAGGGCTCTACAAGACACCCCCCATCAAAAGTTGGTCCAAAAACCTAAGATAAGCATGGAATACAGACAAACTGCAATGACACACTATTCTTATTGTGCTGGCATGTCTGCATAATATTCCAGGAAATCAGTGTCCCATCAAGTCAATCGATCTGTAAACATGTCAATCTGCTAGCTTAATAGATGTTTCAGCGTAGCAGCCTTTATGACTATCAGCTTGTTAAACAATTAGCCCTGTCACTTGGGGCATTCTTGGAAAAGAAAGGGTTAAATTAGCAAGGTTTTGTAAATCTGGCTCCTTGACAATATAACTAACCATGAATTGTACTCACTTCGTATATTTCTCTGTAAAATGTACAGGGTTCGACAGTATTATTAATGAGCAGGTAAATTTTCAGTTACTTTCATAACGGTATGATAAGTCAAGCACTTCGTAAGCAGACAGTTTCAAAAGAACTTTCTTGACCATGATTGATCGCCTCCTAGGACTAATATATGACTCACCTTAGAGCTGACTTCATTAATAAACTTTACAGTTGTTTCATTTGGTAGAGTATCATCAGACCCTTCAGAAGCACCATGATCACTTATTTCAATTCTGAAATGATGAATAAAAGAAACTTTGCAAAAACCTGTGTTAGCCAACAGCAAGGGGTGGAACCCTTGCTTGTGTCAAGTTAATAGAGATATCCGCTTCTTTTTTTTTAAGGTTTGTAGGTTCATTTTACCCAAAAAATTATGGGAAAAAATGTTTGGGGCTAGTTGAGGCTGCATGGTGCCTATCAGCGGAGCTAAAATACAGATCACTTTTCCACAGGTCAGAGTATGGGTCACCATGATACAGATAAATGAACAGCCAAAAGAATGTCTCCTAAGCCTAATCTTTTTAACAAAAATTAATGCTCTATTTGATCGAGGGGAATCTATGTGGTTTGGTAATTTATTGATGGAGCAGTGACCTGTACTCTTGACCTATGGAATGTCACCTGTGCTTTAGACCTGCCAGTATCCACCCCAATTTTCTGGCCATGCCAGAGGCAAATGAATTATTTATAATAATGATTGATACATGAGAAGACACACAGGGCTTGCACTGTAAGTATCCCAGAGAGCTTCATACAATTCCTTATAATTTTGTTACAAGGAATTGTATGGAGCTTTCGAGGAGACTTTTCTTAATTAGCTTAGGCGCGGCGGATTTTGTCACGTATGATCAGCGCGAGGTGTTTCTCCCGACACCTTTCTGTCAGGAAAATGTCATCATATGAAAACAAAACAGACCGATCGCGTCGGCAGGCCGAAGCAGGCAAAAATTAAAGACTTTTCTTCTTCCATTTCAGAGGTCAGTTTTGTTTCGATCTTGTTTCGATCTGGCTTCGCATTTTGTTCATCGCTGCATGCGATTTTTGCTTATAACCTAACAGAAAATGTAAATGTACCTGAAGGAAATACCTTGTATTACCTTACCTTAACGCTGTGATGTGTGTAAATTTGTCTTTTGCTATGGTTTTAGACAATACGACTTCCCCTGACTATCAATTGTGCGTCAAAACAAGCGCGATAATGAAATAGTCGAAGTGGCATGGTGTAGCTTTTTATGACAAAGTTTTAACTGGAAAACTTGTAACCATCTGATGTACACCTGTATAGTCTATGTTTGTAAGCTCTGCCTAAAGAATCACTGGGTTACACTGCACCCATGGGTGTGCCACCTAAAGTGCAGCCTATGTTTGTTAGCTTTACCTAAAGAATCACTTGGTCAAACTGTACCCATGGGTGTGCCACCTAAAGTGCAGCCTATGTTTGTTAGCTCTACCTAAAGAATCACTGGGTTACACTGCACCCATGGGTGTTCCACCTAAAGTGCAGCCTATGTTTGTTAGCTCTACCTAAAGAATCACTTGGTTACACTGCACCCATGGGTGTGCCACCTAAAGTGCAGCCTATGTTTGTTAGCTCTACCTAAAGAATCCCTGGGTTACACTGCACTCATGGGTGTGCCACCTAAAGTGCAGCCTATGTTTGTTAGCTCTGCCTAAAGAATCATCGGGTTACACTGCACCCATGGGTGTGCCATCTAAATTGCAGCCTATGTTTGTTAACTCTGCCTAAAGAATCACTGGGTTAAAACTGCACCCATGGGTGTGCCACCTAAAGTGCAGCCTATGTTTGTTGGCTCTACCTAAAGAATCACTGGGTTACACTGCACCCATGGGTGTGCCACCTAAAGTGCATCCTATGTTTGTTAGCTCTACCTAAAGAATCACTGGCTTACACTGTACTCACGGACGTTTGCCTCGCGCTCTCTTCAAAGACAAAAAAGCTATAGTCTGTTTGGCCAAAAATCAAGCTTTGTTTCCCCTAAAAATTTGACACCATATTAGGGCCCCGAAAGACGTTAAAAGTTCCTCCATTATAGAAGAGTGTTTTGCTAGTCAAGAGTTAACAAACGTTTGGCTTACATGAGTTTCAATATAAAGGTGCAAAAACTTATCAGCATAATTATAGCACAAAAACATTGTCATCAAACTCCTGGAATGTAGCCTGAATAAGCCAAGCAAATATGAATAAAGCATATAACAAGAAATATTCGCCAAATGGTCTCGTTAAGTGAATTATACTTCACTTTGCGAAAGAAATTTATCACTTGTATCCGTGTTACGCATCGAAAAAGCGAGGAGTCATCGCATGACATTAGGTAACAGAGGTAATACTCACGAGTTTCACGAATTCCAATTCCACGATTTTTTGGCGAGTAACAGATTTAAAACTTCAATTCTTACCTTAGAGTGGTTGGTTCATTTACCTTACATTGGCCAACACTAATAAACATGAACAAAACGATGAAATCCGGCACTCTTCTTTCAGAATTAGCAAGCCGCATGAAGTAAAATCCACCGATATGCGCTGCATTCTCACTACAAATATATTAAACATTAATTTTGTCCTGAAGAAAATACAACAAGGAGGAAAAAATGCCAGATCTTCGCCCTGGCAATGTATTCCAGCTACCAAGCCGGCATATCTCCAGAAGGTGGACTCGAAGTGGGACAAACCTTGTGATTTTTTTAGGAGCCCTTTGCGTGCAAACTAATTTATTCTGGCGCGAAATGAAGATTAAGAAAATGTATCTGAAATCTAATACACGACAAGAAAATTTTCGCACTTTCGAGGAGCGCGACATATTAAATGGGATTAAGTCGGATTAGCTGCCCGCGGAGAAAACATCCCTGCGTGGGATGGTACTTCCAGTAAAAAGCCTCTGTGTCCTCTCATGTTAAAGTCAAATGATTATATTTAGAATACTTGGCTTTACAGCACCATATTTGTAACCTCACCTTTGAGGTTCATTATTCTCTCTCCTCTCTTCTTCAGGCTTTACTTTATTCTACAAGAGAGAAAGTTAAATTTTTTTTATTATATTGCAAGGATCAAATTGCCAATGAAGGGCAGTCACTAAGATTTCTAGTTTCCAGCTTTAATGTCCATTTTTTCCCTATGAAGCGAGTGATCATGCTCAAAGAAGCCAAGGAAAAATCCCTGCTCCCCCCGTCCTCCCAGTCGTGCGTGACAGCCCTGCCAATGAAATTGGAGCCAGCAGGACGGAGTGGTCAGCACATTGGACTTTGCCCTGATCACTGACTTGATTTGAGTATAAGTATAATCACCTCCTTGATCATGCTTGATAACATACCCAACTGATAAACCTCCAGCCAGTTGGCGTTCACACTATTATATTATGCTTAATCAGGGTTCATACTTTTTTGAGTTCTTCACGTTCCATGACTTCAACTGACTTCTTGAAATAGGCCCTTTGAAGCCAGCCATTCACGTGGTACAAAACCCCCACGTTGGAGAGCAAAAGTTGCACTGGGACAAGACAAACAAAAGACATACATAATTTGAAATGGTAACTTTCTTTGTTTGTCTTGTCCCAGTGCGACTTTTGCTCTCCAGCACAGCGGTTTTGTACCACGTGAATGGCTAGCTGCAAAGGACCTATTTCCTGTTTTCCATGACCCCTGCTAATTATCATGTGAGGGTCTGTGACAAAATCATGTCCTTGGTTAAGGATGAAACAAACTGAAAGTCACTTTCTTGCAAACCCACCTTAAACATTTTCTTATTTGACTGTTTACATGAAGAGGGTTTATCTGTACCAGCCTCCACATCAGAAGCTTCAGATCTTTGCTCTCGAGAACTCACTATGAATTCATATGTTGAGATTTTATGATAAACTGCCAAAGAGAAAAAACAAATATCAATAATCTATTACAGAGCAGACACTCAAAACAGGGATACTTGAAAGAAAATTGTCCAATCACAACATTTTCTGAAAACAAATGATTCTCAAGTTTTTTGGCAAACAGCAAGGGACATGGACGACACCTTAATATGGTAATGGATTATCGCAAACAGTTAGAGAAGCTAAAAATATCGGTAATACATGTACAGGCCTTCCGGTTTGCTGTCACAGAAAAATTTAAAATAACTGCAGCTTAAATTTGAGTTTCACCTATCCTAGCACAGGCACTGCATTTCACCAACAATGCAAAACAAATACAAAGCCCAAAAGCTGAGGCGAAGGGCAAAGAAGCACCCTTTAACAATATAAAATTTTGTTTGTCACTGAACATCCTCTTCAGTGGATTATAAGATGCTTGTTACAGTGAGTGAGAATTGATTTTTTGTCCTTGATGTTACAAGTGAGCAAGGTGGAAAGCTATAAAGATGACACTATAAAATAATTATTTCTGAGATGTTACAGATGAATCTCCATTCGCTATGACTGCTTCAAAACCTAATGACAGCTCTGCGGATAGGTACAAAGCACAGCTCTGGACATGCAGCTTACTTAAATAAATATGAAATCCTAAAAGATGTCCCAGGAGGACTATAGCGAGAAGCAGCAGTCCTGCCACAACTCCAAGTATTGATGCAAATAATTCATCTGATGAGACGGCAACAAATATTTTGAATTCTCCTCCTATAGGATAAGAGAAAGAAAAATATCTTTAAGGCAAATACATTCAATAGATACTCCGACGGAGCTGACATCAGTGTTATGATAATTTAATTAACACCTTATTAGGGAGATTAAAAGTCACATTAACAGGACACAGCAAATGTGAATTTGTACCACGTGACCAAGTTTTGGCCTCTATTGTAAGTCATTTACTGTTCATTACTTCTACACAAAAATTAGTAGTTTCATGCCATTTCTGTCCGCAAGAATTGTTCTGAGCTGTTTTTATTTGCCTATTTTCTATTTTGAGAAACTCTCAACATGAATCTGAAGTTTGCTGTTTGCCGTAAACTTGACTGTAAATCTCCCTTTTAATCAAGGTCCCTAAAACAATCAGTAAGAGGGGTCAAATTTTGGTTGCCATTGGATTTCACTTGTCAAAGAGAACATTTAAGTACCCTGCCCAGAATTCTATAATGTCCCATCCAGCCATCGACCATTTTCCTGCCAGGCAAGTAAATTTCGATCTAGCTCTGCTAACAGTGTCTCCTTTTGTAGTGAAATACTTCATTTTTTTATGCCGACTTGTCCTACAAGAAAGGTCCCAGGGAAGTCATCCTCTTGCTATTAAACTCGATCAAGAGGAGGATACAACAACTCTAGACAAGCAAATTCAGGATGTTTAATTTTTCATTGTGTAGGTGTGACCAAGGGTGCTAAAACTTGAAATCTAACCCTTATCGTATCTCCTTCAGGTGCATCCACACCAGAAAATCAAAACCAGAGAGCGGAATTAAGGAGTCCCTTGTCCTGAGGACAAGCTGGAGGAATTCAAGTTATTTTCAAGTTCTATACACACCAGATCACTGGCAACAGTTTATTATGTATCGAATCCTGGGTTATAAGGAAGGCAAAGTGCACCCCCAAATCAGCATTATTTAGTAAGCAGTATTTTACTTTTTTTCTTTGAAAGGTAACATACCTGATAAAGATTTTAAACTGTCTCTTCTTGTAAAAAACGAGACAAAGACATACAAGGTAACTGCAAATACGGACATTGCTAAAACAAATGCACTGGAAATACAGCCGATGAATAACCTATGTAAATGAAAATAAAAAAATAATGACAAAGATATTAGTCACTTTGTTATTGATTTCAATGATCACTTTGTTATGAAGCAACCATCATCAGTTAAACAGTAAACAGGCCCTAGCTATTAACGAATATAATGCTATGTACTGGTGTACATGTACAATGTACAATGTACAATGTTATTAATTACAAGCACAAATTGTCTCAACGCATTTAGGGTTTGTTCCCCTTGGTAAAAGTTGTTGTCGTTTCCTTTTTTAATGGGGATCTCTGCAGTACTTACAACAATAATAATATTATCATTAAAAAGTGAGAATCGAACATTAAATCAAAGAAAATTTTTGTAAAAGTAACTCTATACTGAACAGAAGTTTATTATACTAATGTACATGTATGGTTGAAAATGCAGTTTCACTGAAAGAGCCAACAGTATTGTACTTTGACAAAATTGAACAACAAATCATTGAAACAAGGTACTTACAACTTAGGCAATCCAAAAAATGAAACAGCAAAACCACAAAACACAATTTTAAATGAATTATTGGAAGTGCTAAATACATATTCAAAATTGAATAACATTGGGCTTGATGTGTAAGAAAAGTATCATCAGTACATGAATAAACTCCGCAAACAAACTGGCTCATATGTCACTCTTACATGTATGTCAAACTCAGTCTGTTAACTCTGGACGAGTTAATTGAGTCTGTACAGCAGCCAAATGATATTTGGCTGGGTAGACTATACGGAGACCTTGGTCTTGGCCGGCCTGGAGTCTCTTAGTGACAGGAGAGTAGGAGCTTGTTTACAAGCAATTTATTGCTACTGCACGCCAAATGTCCCCCCTTAAGAACATCATCCCCTCCCCTGCCGCTATTGAGTCTCATTACAGTATAAGGGTCCAACTTCTAAGACGTCAACAAGGTCATACCAGAAGAATTAATGACTTTGTAACTTATAAATTTCAGCCGAATGTATGTAAATGGTTAATTGTATGTGACAATGACCTTCCCCAACAATTCAGGTATTGCTGCAAGTGGGTGAAATAAACAGAATATCTATCTATCTATCTATCTATCTATCTATCTATCTATCTATCTATCTATCTATCTATCTATCTATCTATCTATCTATCTATCTATCTATCTATCTATCTATCTATCTATCTATCTGTCTGTCTATCTATCTGTCTGTCTGTCTGTCTGTCTGTCTGTCTCTCTCTATCTCTCTCTCTATCTATCTATCTATCTATCTATCTGTCTGTCTGTCTGTCTGTCTTTCTGTCTGTCTAGTCTGTCTAGTCTGTCTGTCTGTCTGTCTGTCTGTCTATCTATCTAAATCATCAATTAGGTTCAGCACTTGATTGAAACTGCATTTGGACTGGGTCTATATCATTTACCTGTAATTCTGGCCTCCAACACAATTGTTTAGCCACTTACAGTGGTGATCAAACTCTGATACACACTTGTTGCACACTGAGCAATGCTTGCTCTTAGAACCACTATATCAACAAAACAAAAAAAAAAGAGTAGGGTCAAATAATTATTATTACGATTACATAAATATTCAGGGCTGTCATTACATCCAGGACTGGGGTTTTCCCCTGGCTACTTTTGTATGAAACTAAACAAAAATAAATTATAACCAAAAGAACTTCCTAGCAGTTCAATTATCTGTGTACTAAATCAATATACCCAGCAAGTTGAAACCTTTCCAGCAGATAAATTATTACTAACTGTCAACATAATTTTTGCTCATTTTTTACATAACAGTCTGAGTGCTACTTTTTCAGGTTTGCCAGTCAGGCCGACAAGTTATATGGCCTTGAAATAATGACATAATTTTAAAAGTGAGAGATAGGGTCTTATTTTTAAAGAAAAAAATATATTGTAGCCAGGAGTATTTATTCCCTTCATAAAATCTGCATACCATTATATTGGAGTTGGAGTGATAAGGCACTTAAGTCTCCAAAGATCAGGATTCTAGCTGAATATAATTTGAGTTATCTTATTTTCATTAGTGTACAGAAGTTTTTTTTAAGGTTATAGAAATAAGAACCCAGTTAGGCTAAGAGAAGTTCTTGTATAGAGGGGGCGTAACAAGCAAATTTTAGCCTAACAGGTTTACAAAACCAGGTTCTTATACTTGCACGTTTTTACTGCATCTACATGTTATATTACATAACCTAAAACTACATACTGTACATGAAACAAATCAAAACTTACACATCCACTTGGCAGATATAACAGTGACTATTTTCAATAACATGCTGATGTTGGCTTCTATCAAAAACTGCTTTGCTTTTCTTAGTTCCTCCTCTGATGCTGGGATCTGCAGGGTCAATTGTCAATGCCAGTAGGTGGTAGACAATATGTATACCACAAAAACCACTCGGAATCTTAATTTATGGTCATGGAAAGTATATGTAACATAAATAGTTAGTTTCCTTGTCTATGTGGTTTACCCCATAACATGTGGCCTCAAAGTCAAATCAGTTAGAGTGCTGGGAGAGGTACATGTGAGGGCCATTCCATTAAAAAGCCTAAGTTCAGTGAAGCATAGTTTTACCCCCTGAGAATCACGTAATGTAATGACACAGTCCAACCCTCAGAAATAACCCATTTTGTTCTTTCCCTCCTCAGAGAAAAAGGATTTTTCTTCCATATCCCTCAGAAATATTCCAAAGATCAAGGTGCTGATGCAACACTTCCTCAGAAATAACTTTCAGAGTTCCCCTCAGAAAATCTCACCGATATTACTATTATTATTATTATTATTATTATTATTATTATTATTATTATCATTATTATTATTATTATTATTGTGAGTTTTTACAGTAGCAGATCGAACATATTTTATTGATAACAATGCTAACTATTAAAATCCTATTTTCAATTAATTCACTTTAAAAAAACCCATTTCGTCAAAACACTATATTTACAATTCCTTCCGTTAAAAAACCCTTAGTTTTGACTAGAAAAAAAATCATTTCATTAAACAAAAATTATTTAAATTAAGAACATTTCATTGTGAGTTTTTTGCTGGGATCAAAAGCATTTTCTTCCAGTTCAGAGGGATTTGAGGAGACTCTCCCTTCTCAGCACTCACAAATAAAGACAATTTAGATTTAATTTCAGTCTTCACTTCAGTGCTAGATACTCAATTGATGTGCATAATGTAGTCCTCCTCAGGCTTTTAAATCCCTATCATTAATTTAGGACCTTAAAATTAGTGAAAATAAACCTCGAAATAAAGTAGAATTATCTCTTAGCCTATTAGACTGAGCAACAACCGTTAAACGCAGTAAGAAGAAAACAGATCCATCAAATTATCGAAAGTTGATAGAGGACATAAAAATTCAGCTTGATAAATAACAAAGACCACAACCACATCGACTATTAATGCGTGTTGTGTACAACAACGGGAAAAGTCGATCGCGTCATAAAGTAGCCAAAATATCACCCGTATCATTAAAGTAAACTTTCAAAAGCTGAAGCGACAGTTTTCATCGAAACCTATAAAGAATTGCGAAAGGTAATGGGAAAGGATACAATAAATCCAGCTGCTCGCCACTCTTTTGGGAGATAGAAGACAATTACACCGAAATATAATACAGAGAAGAAGATAAGAAAAAACCATGCCACAAACTGTAAAGGATGCCACGGACACGACCAGCCATTTATACGTTCCCTTTGCTGTACAGCCACAGACGAAGAAGTCCTGGAAGATGTAGCGGTCCCATCCGCTCCATGAACAGGAGTCATTCTGAAAGTCAAAGATTTTTCCTTCGCGGGTATTCAGAACAATTTTATCTTTGCATATATCAACGGTAGAGAGCTTCCATGAGGCTGGAACATAAAGTGCTCATTTTCCTGGTAATCCTCACGCAAAAATCAGACGATCGAGACCTGCTAACTTGTGAAAAGTTTAACTTTTTCTCGCTGAATGAGCGAACACTTCGTCGCCATGACTGTCAATTGTGAAAGTTGGCGCGGAGGAATGGGCCTTTGTTGTTGTCGTGGTGATGAACAAATAAAAAACAGATGAACCTATTGTGATGACGTCATTTAGATCATTCGATTGCGCGTTTTAGTCCTTTTCGAGCTTTTTCGGGGAAACCGTTTGGAAACGTGCGATCCTCAACTGTACATTTCTTTGCATTGTTTATGTTATGACGAGTCAAGGACGATTAGCGATCAGGTGTACGTTTCTTTATATCTTCTGTCTTCGCAGAAAAAGTAGGAAATAGTTCTTCCGTGGAAAAAAAAGTTGTTGGCCAACTCACCCGACTGCGTCCGTTACGTGGATTTCATCTGAAACCGGACTACAGGGGAAACTGGCACATTTTACCCTGGTGCACAGTCATGAAACAACAGACAAGCTTGGTCAAATAAAGATCTACTAAATGGCCAAAAAGCGGAAAACTTGCGGGACTAAAGAGGGAAATCCCGCGCGGGAAAGTTGGGCTCAACTTGCCGGCGCTCCCCATTGCCCGCTCAGGTAGCCAATCAGCTCAGTATCCGGTTCATCTTGCCCGCTTTTAGATTCAAACATATTTAAATTACATGTAATATAAGCTGTGAATATGCGTTAATGACCAAGAACTAGGCCGATATCCAGTAATCTTGACTGAACAAGCTTTTTCAATAAAGGATAGTTTTTTTTTGTTGCAGGACCAACGCGGGAAATCCAGGCGAGTAAGATTAGTTCATCTTACCTTCTCTTAGCCAATCAGCCACAAGGCTAGCTTCATCTTGCTCGCTCGCGTATTCAGCCATAAACCAGCTGGTCTGCGCACATGTCATAGCATGATATTATCGATTATTGAGCCCTCAGCATATTATCGTCACTTTGTATGCGCAATTCTAATGATTTTCGTACCCCAATTCTCCGTACTAGCATTTTTTGCGCATTCATCGTAGCATATCCTTTAAACCCACGGGATAGAAAAACAAAAATTGCTAAAATGATTTTTGCTCAGTTTTATTGCGGAACTGGTTGACTTAATTTGGTTGGCAATGACTTTTATTGATATTTGATCAGAAGTGCGCCGGAAACTGAGAAATTAGGCTTTTATCTAGCATATGTCAGAACAAAACATTTTTAATCATATGCTAAGTGGTTTTATCTTAATTGTTTACTGCTCAGGATTGGTTATCATGAAAAAAGTGACGAGATGATTTAAGCTTATCAAAAATTTGACCATTTCTGAAAAGCAGCTAGCAGGATTTTAGTCGAGGGATCCATGCGCTGGGAAGGTCAGTCAAATTAACTATCTGAGCAAGTCAGTCTTTTGAATGAACCAATGGGTATGGGGTAACACACACAGAACTATTCACTACCCTGTGTAGTCGCGAGATTTTTAGATTTACAGTTTTTAGTACAGTCCTTAATCTTAGCGAACGACTCTGACGCTTTGAAGAATATACTACATCGTCAAATAAGCGGTTTGTCGAGCTTATACGTACCTGCAAGTAGTGAGCGAGTTAAGATCGGGCGACAATGAGATTAGCTTAATACCCGGGGCAAGAGCCATACCTCGCACAACTCGCTTTTGGTAGAATAATCATTTCAAGTTCCGCTGAAAAGGATTTGAAAACAGCTGTTTAAGAACACGGAGACGTCGCTCAAGAAAAGCAGTTTTACTTTATGTAAAAAACAGGCCCCCCAGGTTTAATCAATTTTATTGATATGTCATGTGGGCCCTGATCATGGTCACACTGAAGCAAATTTTAATTTTTAGTTGATCCGTCAAACTAAGTGACGAAATTTAACAAAACCTGACGAAAAAGTTGAGAAATTTTGATCTTAAAAAATCGGTAAGCCTGAGATTTATGTGTCATCTCCGGTACAATCAACTTAAAGGACGAAATTTATAGGCAACACTTACGCTGCATATGTAGTTTTGATAGGTTTCTGTAAGTATGGGGGTGATTTACTGATTTAAGAACTAGTGTTCATAAGGAATTATAGAGACCAACTTAAAGTTACTCGTGTCTCTATCATAAGGCCTTTTATAAGTGAGAAATTTTGCAAAAAGATTCGTGTTTTCTCGTTATAATTAATGTTTACTTAACGAGTCTGTTGTTTACCTACGATGGCCGGTTATTTTTGAAAGAGGTATTCTCTCTCCCCAGACGTTCGTAATCATAAACAAGAAATGTAAGCTTAGTAAAATACACTAAAAAGAAAAAACAATTAAAGTTACCGGTTACTATTTAAAATAATTTTAATGAGGCCAGTAGCAAGAGCTCCCGCTAGAAGGCTATAAATTTTCAAATAAAAGTAGTAATAGAAGAAAAATCCAGTTTTTTTACTTGTGATGGGAAGAGTCCAGTCGTTAAAGTGTTAAAACGGATGCAGATTATTAAAACTAAGACAGAGTTTTGAAACTTTGTACTGTGTAAGTTTGTACAGAACTGCGTTTTAGCCGTTAAATGAACTGAAAAAAATCCTGATTTCTTTCAGACGTTCAAAGAGATACAATTTCGATATTATTATACTGAAGCATATAGTCGTATATAAAGAAAAAGTAATCCGACAGTTCATGAAATGTTGTCGTAAAAACCTCTTTCGAGATCAGACTGCTCCAGGTATTTGTTGGTCATCTGCCACCGCGGGCCACTGTAGCAAAACTTCGAACAGCTATTGAATCAAATCTCAGGGCTGTTTACATCGAGGGAGGAAGATCCTAGCACCAGGAAGACCCTAGTCGTTTGGTTTACACTTTACTTGCAGAAATCGCGGTCCGTGAGGTAAACGATTGCAGTAAGCGACCCGTCGCCATTTTTGTGTGGTTTGTCCCTAGTAAGGAACTTCCTAGCGAAAGCGATTTACATGGTGTTAGAATCTTCATAGACAGGATCTTCCTACCTCAGCTACGAAGATCGTAGCGCTAGGGACAACGACAACTTTATGCATGTAACATGGGCTCCTGTGTAATATAAACTGAATATAGAAAACGTAGGGTGTGCAGGATGATCCGAGCCTTCTAGGATCTTCCTGGTGTTCAGGGGATCTTCAGTCCCTCCATGTAAACAGCCCCTAACAGGTCCTTTTTAATAGTCGGAAACGACTACGATCTCATCAATTGCGCGCCTCATGTAAGAAAATCAAGGACAGTCTTGGATTCTGGATTCCAAGCCGTGGATTCCGGATTGCAGGTACCGGATTCCACTATTCGTCAGTAGAACTTCCAGTCGTAACTGGGATTCCAGATTCCTTGAGCTGTACTCCGGATTCCAAAACCCAGGATTACCGATTCCATAAGCAAAGACTTCTTCCGTTTTTTCAAGTTTCCAATGATTCACTGAGTTGCACTGCTTGTGAGAGGCCGTCCATCCTTCCTCGAATCCCATGCAATTTACCCTAAACAAACGTTACAACGGAGAAAGTTGTACGTGTGGACCCTGTAAATATATTTTACTATAACTTGGGCGAAAAGTGTCATTTTTTCGTTATTCCGCAGGGAATGCCCTATATTTAGGGGTTCGCTATATCAGAGTTTCTTTAGTCGACAAGAAATCTTCTGATACAGTAAAAACGCTTGGGCAAGTAAGATAAGTCAACATTCAGGATCCTTTTTGGAAACATAGGTGTGCCTTACTACTTCAACTGCTACATAATGGTAATCAGATTTTACTAATAAATAAAGCTGAATACCGGTATATACCCATAGCTACTATGTATTAAAATAAAATAGCCGAAATTTGTGCCTTAAATTAGTATTTTATATGTAAGAACATGTTTGAATTAAACTGGGAAAATGCAGGCGATAAAGCGGGCTCAAGGTGGCCACAAATTAAATCACTGCTAAAATTTGTTTCCTGTGGTGACATGATAACAGCGATACACAAATGGCCATCTATCAAAACTCAAAGGAAGTTTGTACTTCTCCGCTTACCATTAAACATTTGATGCATATTTTATTAGTGCTAAAAAGACATTTTTAGAATGTGTATGTCGTTTTTATTTTTTGACAATTTATCGTCTAATTTCAAGATTTATCTCACAAATTCATGATATACGACTGAAATTAAAATCTTTATTTGGACCAAACAATTATAAGATAATATAAAGAATGCTCTTTTTTTCTTACTTTTTTTTCACTACTGGTTGACACGTGAAAAAAGGGCTTTTAAGTGAAAATTGAACGATCAAAGTTTATCTTTCGTTTCAGCATTAGAGCGTTGCTTTCGATTAGGAAACATTAACCAAAATCTAACAAAAACCAATTAGGACAGCCTAATTTAATATGTAACTAACTTCTAAACGCATTGAATTGAATTTCCCCATAATTTCCCCATTCTCCCAGAAAGTTTTGCCAAAAACAATTGTAACTAAAACAAGGCCTGTTTTTGAATATTTTTGGGGAGCAGCTGCAGTGTAAGAAAGAAGGATAGAAATCAGCTAAAGAAAGATTGTTTTCAGCAGAATCAATTTCTAGCTTTCTTATCGTGATTGTACTGTTAAACATTGGGACATGAAAAGTGTTTGAAAAAAAAAAACACGTTTAAGATACGGTGAAAAAAAAAAGCATTAGGCAGATTAAGGGCTTGTAAAATCTTTCCTTTTTTAAGGTGTACTTGAGGCATTAAACCAAACTGTTCAACAAAATCCAAAATTATTTTTATCCATTTATGATAGAGTGTTACGATGTTATTACACTTAACGTACGTACTTAATATGCAGTCTGTAAAGAATGATATAAAAACGTACTCCGGATTCACAATAATCACAATTTTCTTCCAGTGTTTAGACAAAAGGGAACCGATAATTAAAATTCGGCTGTGCACTGATGCATTTTGACAGGAAGGGAAGTAAAATTGTCATTAAGGTAACAAATGAAGCAAATAGAATAACTGAATAAATCATCCTCTTGATTTTTCGATATATTTTGCCTTTTGTAAAGCTTAGATTGCCATTCACTATCAAAATCAAAATCATCAATGCGCGGATTCATCTGATCGAACTTTGAACTGAGGACTTCCATTTCTTTTAACTGAGGACTTAAAGCAAAGTAGCGTGTTAAAAAGAAAACCTGCTTCTAGGTAAGAAAATTTAAAGTGCACTTTATTTTGTTCAACTTTTCGAGGGATTTAGCCAAAAAAATGTGGTTACTGTATATTACTGCAGCTAGCGGCTTAGAACCGTAGGATTTCAAATCATAAAATGGCCACTCCTCGAATTTGCATTGAGCACAATCAATCTTGTTCCTACGGTTTGAAGCTGCATATTAACCAAACGTTCAATGTTCTTCTCGGCTAACTCCCAGTTAACCAGGCAAGCGTCTATCTTTTTCACGATGCTTGAACAATTCTAGACGTACCTCGGTCTACGTGGCAGTATTTATGATAAAGATGGCAAACAACCTTTCCCGATTTGGCATAACCGAGGATCTGATGTAGGCAGTTTCCTCTGATCTTTTAATCCACCACGAACAACTTGAAAATCAATGTTCAAGATAAACCTTTATTTAGAATTTTATTTACGGAAAAAAGTACCGAACCACTGAGAGGAAAACAGAACGTTAACCGTACTGAACGAGCTGAAATAAACGAAGAGTTTTTTTATGGTCACAAAATAAAATTAATAGACCTTGTTACGGTTTTCGACGCCACCTTGACAAGTAGGCAAACGTGTGAGAAATTACAGGGTTTGTATGAGAATCTAATGTCGAATAATTTCCGTAAAACGGCTGTTCTGAAAAAAATATCAATTGTAAACTAAAGCTACAAAGCAAAGGATTGTCCTAGAAAGATTTGGGGGCATACCTGTGCTTAAATTTCTCCAGAGGCTTGCTTTAGATTTTCCATATATTTGTCTGTAATTTTCCCGGGACTTTCTTACAGACAAATGTATAGAAAATCTTAAAAAGTGGTTCTAGGTCTTCTAGTGCATGTCACGCCCTCAAATTTTTTCAGGAGAATCCTTAGGAGTGAAGCTTTAGTTTACAAATCATATTTTTTTCAGAACAGCCGTTCTACGGAAATTATTCGACATTAGATTCTCATACAATCACTGTAATTTCTCACGCGTTTGCCTACTCGTCAAGATGGCGTCGAAAACCGTGACAAGGTCTATAGACGGCACTTCATGGAGTCATGCGCCGGATAATCCCAACAGAGAAATAAGAAAATCGGCGAATACAAAACAAAATCAGAACTACAATGAACGGGTTGAAATCTAGCAGTTTCCAACAGTCTCCTCAATTACAGTTAGAACTATCTTGCGAAGCAAAATAAACAGGATCATTTGAAAGAACTGCTTAGAAGTTTTTATCTTCTTTTGATGGTAGGTCATGAAATGGTTATACTTATTGCTTAAGTTGTTCAGGCACATAATAAGAAACCCACTGAACAGGTTGATTTGACAGATACCGAACAGTAAACCAGTGTTATCATTTTTACTATAGTTATTTTTTTAAAATATTTGTAATATATATAGCATAAACATTTGGTTGATGTATATTTTATGTCAAAAGTGTCAAACTCTCGCGCTTTTATTCTCACTCTGTACGTTAACGTGATTGCTTTTCATGCCTGATATTATTTCTGACGCGCAGTTTGTTCTTTGTTTTGCAGTTCGCTGTAACTAGACTTTGGAACTGTATTTACTTGACAACAATATCAGAACGTATCTACATGAAGGCTCGTTCCAGTTTTCTGGTGTTTTTTGCCATTCTCGTCCTTCTATCAGGCTTGGAAGCTGCGCTCTTGCCCAAGACCTCTGACCTCCGCCGTAGTAATGGTCTAGGTAAAGAACCTCCGAAATTTTGGGAGATGCGCATGCGCCTACCCAAGATTTATTCCAAAGAATCTCGTCGCGGATTCAAGAGATCATGGCCACGTTCGATGTGCGGCAGAAGATTTGCTCCCTGTTAAATTTAGTGGTTTCTGAAATCGTACCTGCTTGTTGTAATTAAGGACTGGTTATCTGGCAAATCACGGGTTAACCAACAAAAACACTTATTCGTGTTAGATAGATATACTGTTGTAAAATAATTCAGGTTGATAATATCAAATGAATTAACTTTGTTTGAATGCACCTCTAATAACCATGAATGCACTAAGGCTGCGTTCATTATGTATACCACAGGTGGAGGGGTCGGGCATGATGGAGGGGGAGGATATTTTCAACAGAAAGTGGGGATCTTCTGGCCAAGAGGCGGGTTGTCAAAAAATTCTGTATGATGTGAGGGGATATTAAAAAGGTTTGCCCCTTTAAAAAAGTCCTCTGCTCCCCCCTGCGGTATACATTATGAATACAGCCTAGTGTTAAAAAATTGAAGGATAAAGTTGCGACTGAGCTAGTCCTGTAACATAATCAATCTGTTAAGTCCAAGTAATCGGCTCCTGGTTAAATCTAGTCTGAGTAGTAAAAGTCTTGTAAGCTATACATACTTTTACTGTACATGTAATAGTTCCTTCGCGTTGAAAAATAGAGTGCCCGAGGAAAACCTCGTATTCAATTTCAAATTTTCTTTTCTCTATTTTACTATTTTCCTGATTTTCAAAGGGAGCAGATGATCATAAAATAGACGATGAAAAATAGATTATAACTTTTACAAACAAACCTTTCTTGTTCTCGCATTTCGGTTTACATTACACGACATATATTTTTTGATTGGGAATATACAATAAGTAAGAGTTATCGGCCTGAAGCAAGGGGTTATCTGATTTATTCCTCCCCACCCCACTTAACGCGTAAAAGCTATCGTGGTTTAGGTGTGGTTAGAAGACGTGGGGTTACTTCCCCCTATCTCCATTTTACAAGCCAGTAGGCTATCAACCCCTTGCCCAGGATTTTTTCCTTAGAAAATCCGCCCCTTCCGTTTTTTAAGGGAAAAGCCCTGGGCCGAGGTTGGGTAGGCCTTCGCCTCTTTTTCACTGAGTAGCTTTCTCCGTTCACTCCAAACCACAACAACAACAATAATAAAATGACGAAAGAAAAGATCAATCTAACCAGGTTTCAACAATATGGAAATGGGTAATATGTAGGCTAAAAAGGGACCGGCCGGATTTCCTCTGGGTTTGAGTAAGATCTATTAAAGCTTTTGCTTTCATTGTGCTAAGCTTTTAAGCCCTGAAAAAGGCTTCATGACTAGCTAGAGTGACCAACATCAATATTCTCTTATCAATGACAAATTTTAATCAAGAGAAACTATATAAACTTGAAATTACAAAAGTTTTATTGACTTTTTATAATGTAGTTAAGACGGCTTATCGATGATCAGCGTTTCTTTATTAGAAAAGTGTCAACAAGATCAAAACAAAAATAACAGGGTCTTGATAAGAGCATCAATAGTTTGTTTCAGACTTTTCCGGGTGCACCCCTCGTTTAAGGTGTGGCTCGATATCTTCTTGTTGACTTCTCTCTTGGCATAACTGCATAGCGGTCCGACACAACTGTCGATAGTCTCTTTCAATTTCTGGAAATCCAGTCTGTAACAAGAAAACATGTGGATCAGCAACTATAAACTTCGAATACAGAATTTCTTGTAGTGCTACGAGGAATTCGGGAATATTACGATACATCATTCACCGATTCAAAATTATGTGAATCTGATTAAAAAATAGTATAGAAAACGGCAATTTTAAAAAAAGATTTTTTTCCAGAAAGCAAAAGAGAGCCTTATTTTGTTTCCAATTTCCAGCGCACGTGTAAAAACAAAGAAGTTTCCCTGGTAAGCATATACCCACGAGCTACGAGGGATTGAAATTTACTTTCAATTGGTTAACTTACCACATGGAAAAGAAAAAATAGCGAAAAAGAGCTTGAAACCGCGATCCACTAATTCAAGCCTTCGTCGCAAGAATAAAGACTGTTCATTATTGGCGTCAATTGCACTTGGAAGTTAGAGCCTTTTTACTTCTACCTGTTTGCTATCAAACGGATTTCAGGGGCACCCAACGACAATTTTCGGAAAAATATCTGTTCGGAAGACGATTTGAGATCTAGAATTTTCGGAACATTTGTTGTAAAATTTCTTGCTTGCCTGCATGCCTCTCCTAGGATTTTCGAACATCTATAAAATGGTAAAATTGCCCATTTTCAACGGATTCTTACCCTAAAAAGGTCACCTAAAATTTTCGGGAGCCTTTTTTCCGGCTGAAATTTTCGAACAGGTAAGTTTTGATCCCTATAATTTTCGGATCACTAGACTTTCAGCTAGGAAATCCGAACAGATGAAAAATTTTTAGGGGATAAAAATATGCCTATATCTACCGTACGTTTAACAATGCTATATTTAAGTGGTTTTGAACTGTATTCTCGTTGGGTGCCCCTGGGATTTTGGCACTTTTAGGGACCGCTAGCCAAAAATTAAGCCTTTAATCGCACTTGAATTTGTTTTGCTCGATTGTTTGAATCAAGGATGCTTTCAAGGACCTTCAGGTTCAGTAAAAATACCAACATTTTTTAATGTTTTCATCATAGCAGTGCACAAAAAACCTCTCTAAATGCGAAGAGGTTCGTAAAGACCATAAAGAGTTGACCATTATTTCAAAATAGAAGTTGTTACCTACTCAAATTATCAGTTAAAAAGCGTCGCTTTCGTAGGCAAATGTGAAAACCTCTTTTAATCGACTAATTCAGTCAATTATTCGATGCCACCAGGAACGGAAATCAAAAAAGCTGACATGTGTTACAGCAGTGCTACAACGAAACGTACTAATTTGATTCTACAATTAACGAACGTTAGGTTTGCAAGCGGCCATTTGCCTAAGGACCATTTCGCCACTGCATATTAGATATTCGTGATTGATTATCTTAACTTTGTCCTACGGTTTGAATTATCACTAACAGTGTTCACTGTGAAAACGTATTGTGTTTGACCTTACATGGAAACGAAGTAACATTAATTTTTGAAACCAAGTCACCAAAAAGCCGTGAGACTAAAATTCCTTAAAGGAAAAAAAAAAGCAAAAATATACCACTTAATGCATTATAATTCTATTTTTTTAAAAATGACATACCCTCAATACGTAGCTCTTGCCATAAAAATTGCTCAGGAAATGACCTAATCAAACAAAACATTAAATACTTTTCTGATACCTTAAAGTTTCTTTTTCCAATTTTGCTGTTTCCCATATTAAACGCCGTGGAAAATGAAGTTACTAAACAGAAGGCGAGAATAACAGAAGCGCAAAACTTGACATTCATCTTTTCTTTCTTGGGCGTTTCTGCTCTTCTCCCCGTTTACGTCTCGTTCAACTATGGTGCGTGTTGTCTTAAAATTGAGCTTATAGACTTTCCATCGCCGTGCACTCAATTTATAGACGATCTGCCGTTAGAAATTTAAATGGGACAGCACCTTGGATGTCGAATGACAATATAAACGGTGGGGCTAACGTTCTAATTTGTCCTCCCACGAAATTATTTGGTATGTTAAAAGATGGTTGAACAAAAAACTGCTAACGCGTTAGGCAAGGACAGGTGCGGTCTTTGACAACGCTAATGAACATTTCTAAAGACAATCAATGAGTTTTTTAAGCAATGATTTATTTCGTTTATCACAGTGAAATGGATGCTTAATGATATATGTCCAACTACAGCCGTCGCGGGCGGGCAAAAATAATTAATTGTTCCAAATGATTATGGTTTTTTAGAATCATTGTCCACCAGTACTGAAAGCTTTCAATTATCTTTTTCACTTTTTAACTATTGGTAACATTTTGTAAAATGTTCCTCCGTATTTTGCTTTTTGTTCTTTCGAGATTCATGTAAAAAATTTAATATTCCGTAATCTTTCAATCGTTAGTTTTAAAAATTTAAGTGCTACCGGATAGCTCAGTTCGGAGGGACAAGAATCAAAAGTACCCAGCTGTAATGGAAAGTAATCGATTATCTTTTTAAAGGGTTTGTTAAAAAAGTGTCAGTTTAGTGAATCAGCCTATGGTGCAATTGATCAATGACTCGAATTCCTGAGTGATCATTACCACGCAATTCCTCCCTGATGTCTTAATCGTTCCGGGCGTTTTGTTAAAAGAATTGAAAATAATAGAAGACGCCAGTACCGCCTTCCTCTTTTTAGTGTAATTACCAGCTATACATTTTTTTGTTTACTGGAAAACGAAAACCAACGTTTTTCATATATGGCGCTGCCTCAAAGTAACCTTTCTTTAGGCCTGTCTGGATTTTGAAAAAAGGTTATGCATCCCGGCTCTTTTAATAAAACTTGATCGGTCTAACTGATGGTACACCTGGCCCCAAAAGCGGATAATGCTATCCACTGGATAAATCACTATCCAGCGGATAGCGTAATTGATTTCCGTAATACTTATCCGCTGGATAGTGATTTATCCCTTGGACAGCGCTATCCGACGTTTGAACAACCGGGGCCAGGATGGTAAAACTCTTTCCATTTTTATGGCCTTTAGATTTTAGTAACTATTTCCGTTGTTAATAATTCCTGGTGTACATGAATTAATAATGCAGGAAAGTCATACCCAAGTGTTGAATTAACCTGAATAAAATTTGTCCTGGTAAATAAGGGTTGGAAAAAATACGCCCGCACTTGGGGCCAGAGGACAAGCCAGTCTTTATCAGTTTGTCTCGCTTAGTAAAAATATTCTACCTCTCAAGCAGACGAGTGTTGTTTTGGTAAGGTCTTTAACGTGCTCGATTGAAATACCAGAGACTGGAGCCCTGACTTGGTGTAAGTCAGAAGTAAAAGCTTGCCAGAAAGAAAGATATCTGCTAGCAAATGGGACCGTTAGTTTCATTTTTTGTTTCGGTTTCACGTTTCACCCCCAATGCTATGTATTTACGGACCATCTTAATATCATTATAAAAGAATGTATATGAAGGCACTGTACAGTAGTGACAGATGCCGGCTCATCCGAAAGTTGCCTGGAATTCCGATGACCTCGCAAATAATTTTTCTAAGTCAAAATTACCAAACACAGTTATGAAAGCTGTAGGTCATTTTTTCTCACACTGATTCTGTCATTCACACATTCGTTTCACATGATAAGAGTTGTCTTCTTAAACTACGAAGAAGATGCATCTTAGAGTGTAAAACTATAGTGGTCAAAAGACTACGACTGTCCAGAGAAGCAATTAATATTAAATTGCATATTTATGTAGCACGGTTAAAACTCAGACGTTTGTGAAAACAATGAGTAGCTGGAAACGTTTTTCTTGATGTTCCGCTTATAAAAAAAATAGAGAGCTTACAACCAGCCGAGGTGATGACAACTGTCTTTGTGACAGAAACATTTCTGTAAATAAAAACCTCACAAAATGTCATAAATGCGTCTTGTGTGGCTTACGCCATGTTGTACGCAGGCGCGTCAAAAAAAGTAGCTCGGACAGTCCATAAAATAGCCTGCCCCACTCTGGTACATACATCTTCGAGAAAAGAAAAGAAAAATACAAATAATAAAATAACATTACTAAGTACTAATTATTATATATAGATCTATTAATACTAAGTGCTATGAAAGGAGATTGTTCGTATTACAGGTTTAAAACCAACCAGAGTAGACTCCGTTCTAATGTTCTCTGGTAGAGAGTTCCAAGTTTTACAGGTAAAATTCTTAAAAGAGTGAAGACCATAAGAAGTGGATGTAGGTCTGTACAATGACAATATATCAGTTCCTGTAAGAGAGTAGACCGTTGAGCGCAACGTTGATAGTCCTTAAGATACGCAGGGTAGAAATTGATATGCTGGCATTTATGAATCGTGACTAACATATTTTGTACTCTCAAGTTGTTAAGTGATGTAGTTGCTTCTCTGTCTAATAGCTGACTGTATGTTGATTCCCTTTCATTAAAAACTTCACGCAATGCACGCTTATTCAATGGCTCAAGTTTTTCGCTATTCCTAGAGCTACAGAAGTGGCATACTACAGAACAATACTGAAAATGTGGCAGAACAAAGGCCTTATAAAGCTTGCGGAATCTTATCATAGCGAATCCAGTGGGGGGGCCACTTATTTTTGTTCTTCTTTTTGTGAGACCGACCCCGCTCCCCTTATCTAAAGGTCTGGATGACCCCCCCCCCCCCCTTATCTCAAGGTCTGCATCCGGTACCGCATAACATTCAGCTGATTGTAGCCTTTTTTTTTTACAAATAAGCGAGACTTGTTTATTGAAATTCAATTGACTATCAATAGTCATTCCCGGGAGGTCAAGCGAGTCTTTAGTGGTAAAAGAGAACTGGTGTTCAGTAGCTCCAAGAGCCATGGTATGGTGCTTGCTAGAATTGACAAATTCCGTTTTCTGTATACCAGGTCAGACCTGATACCAGGTATTTTCCTTCCGCACTTCGCGCTGCATACGCAGTCCGTTTGCGAGACAGCGCCGAAATCATTGTTCTTGGCCCCTACCTGTGTACCCAGATTTGAGTACGCGCCATCATTAGTCTGTTTAAAATGCCATTGTCGATTTGCCAGTCTAGAAGAAAGGAAATATGTAACGCTCTTCCAGTAATTCGTTGAGTCCGTTGGGTGCCCAGTTCCCAGAATAAGGATACCGGCGCTGCTTCGCAGACGTTACTTACCGAGGTTAACTTACGTCTGCGACTCAGGCTATACCAGGCTATGAAAAGGCACCGAATAATACCCGCACCACTAAATCAAAGCTGCCTCTTCCTCAGGTTCCCCACTTTTCCGGCGCGTAGAGGCGAGCGCGAAACGTAAGTGACTGGTGACGAAGCGCGAGGCGCCCGCATGGTGAGAGAGCCGTTTCTGAGGCAGAAACAGAAGCGAACCAACGTGACGAGATTCATACGATTTTGAAATTCACCTCGCGGAAGAAGTTTCGATTTCCGGTGTCCCTGTAAAAACTCTAATTAGGATCCAAAAATAGCCATTAATCTGTCATGACTTGAGTAATATAACTTCCGAAACACCAAGAAACAACCCTGTTTTTGACAGTAAACGGCGAAGTGACTTGATGGACGGATCATAGGTTTGTACATAAACCTCAGGGAAGCCTTTCTCTCGAGAAGAACTGACTGCTTTTTGCGTGAATTAAGTAAAGAACATGGGCGATACTTCCTCTTTTCACGATAATGTAGTTTCAAGGTGAATATTTGGCATTGGTCATTAAAAGTAAAGAACACAATGAAAATTATTGGCTTCGAGCATTTTTTCTCATTTCTAACGAATTATTCTTACGTTCGACGAGTAAATAAAAGACCCTAAGGGAATCTTAGGGGATTTCACTGAAACATATTAAAATATCCATTAGCCGGTGACATTGGCCTTAACTTTCTACGTCTCCTCTTTCCTTACCGTTAATGGTTGGTCTGATTCTTAAGAAGTCATAGAGTAATAAATTGTTTGTTGCACGCAAAGTAACTAGCGAGTAAGCTCTACATTTAGCACGGCTCGTTCTAGCACGTTCTGGCACGGCTCGCTTCGCTTCCCCGAATAGAAAATTTGCTTGCGGGCTACCGGAAAAGTGACTTTTCGCAGCTAAGGCGCAATCAGTTCCTCTTTTAAAGCGGAACACTGAGCTTCACGGATGTCAATAAGAATTCGTTTTAAAGTTTGACACCGAAATTCAGATTCATGAAAATGCTAGGCTAACTAATAGCACTGCATGCCATTCACCAAAAATACGTAGCAAGCCCAGCTTTAAGACCAGAATTTCTCCCAATTTTATATGCTGTCCTTTCATGTTTTTGTTTCATGCATGGCATTGACATGTCAAAAGCAACATAGTACATCACTGAAACAAACGGTGAAAAGCCTCGTAGTGTCAAATCAATTTACAATAAATGAATTTTACACCCAGCGTGAGAGAGCTTCGTGGAACCTCAATTTTTGCCAGGCGTCGGGGTCCCTTCTGTCAGGTGAACTATGAGAGTTAGTCCTGATATTTAAACGATAAACGGATTATTCTTTTCCTTCCTACCTTCTAAGGCCAAAAACTTGAAATGAACAATCTAGAATTTCTGTATTTAGAGAAAGGAACTTGTCAAGATAACAGAAGGGGGCCAATATACCTCACCAAGTGGTAATTTTAATAATTTTCTAAATAAGTGCTGAATCATGCTGAACAACAGTGAGACAGTTGCTTAATTATAAAGAAAAGTTTCAGACTAGGGTAGCATTATACGTTACGTTCTATTCCAACCCTGTCCAGCATAGTAAAGGTCAAGAAAACAGATCACACTTTCAAAAGCAAAGCCGTCAAGATAGCGTACTGCACAGACCACAGAAATCATTCTGTATTGACGCTAAAAATTTAAAGTAAGCCTCCATAGCAAGCATTTACAACTTAAGATAAGATGACAGCTAATGAGAAATTGTTTATAGCGCGAAAATTGGTAATAATGACTGGTCGTTTGAGCAAGCCAGGTATAAGACAAGGAAAAATTACGAAAAGGAAACATGAATTTGCTGAAAAACGTTACGAGCACTCATCTATACTCGTGGATCACTTATTAAAACAAAGAAAAAAATCATAACTATAAGTTGCTTGATCTTCGCGCTTTAAAAAAATGAGAGGAAGGAATCGTGTTAATTGCTTTCAATGGCATCGTTAACTTCGATTAAAAAAAAAAAAGATTTCAATTTTCTCTCAAGAATCCTTGGAAACAATTTTGCATCAATAAAGCAACAATTGCTTCGAATTGAAGACAATAGCACACGCGAGTCGCTCGTATTCAGTCAAAACCACAGAAATAAATGTCATCATACAAGCTAAGGAAGTATAACTGAAGAGTTTAATGTTATCAAGAACATCTAGAATAAAAGCCAGTTTCTAACTCCTTTTGAAAAGGGCGTCCAACAGTTTGAGCCGGAGATGAAAATTGAGCTGACTCTTTGTTTAAAGCCCTCACAAACTCTGACAGGTGTATGCATACAAAATAGGTTAACTAGATGAAACTTCCTAGTTTAAGAGCTCTGATATTTGCGGAGGAGTGAAAGCGAGATGAATTAAACCGTTTTCTGAGGTCAAAACTTATTGTCAAATTCACGAATTATCACTCTATATAAAGAGCTAGGCCAATAGTCTATACAGAATCGTTTAATACATTGTTTGGGATATTAATGACCCACCAGGGAGAATTACTTCTTAGTAAGAAGTTCAAAGATTTGGAACGAGGTTAAAAACAAGAACAACAACAACAACAACAACAATCTTTATTGTGCTCTTGATACAAAAAGTGTTGAGACATTAAAAGGAAATAATCGTGAAAAAAAAGAGAGAGAGCACAGCCACTCAGAAATAGCAAGAGCTAATCGCGCTGAGTGGCTGAGTTGGGATTTGGTCAATGAAATGTCGTGTGCAGTAAATGATTTTTTGAAACGTGCCGTGATGTACATTTAGCCTTCTGAAAGATTATCCACGTTTTGTTTGAATAGTTTTTATCTTTTGAAAGCAACAAGTGGGAGTAATTTACACTGAAGAGGTGCAAAAATTGTTTATGACTATTCAAGAGATGCATGTCGCTCTCGACTTAATGAAATATCAAAATAAAAGAAATTCAGCGTAGTTTTTCTGCAGTAATTGAGGCACGTCACGCGAGCGGCACAAAATTTAGTGGTCGTTAATTTGAAGATTTGCAAACATACAAAAATTTATAATTACTATGCCCATGATTTAGCAATACAGGCATTTGGCGTTATGTTTCTTTGTTCCTCTCAAGAAACACCTTGTCCTTACACAACAAGAAAAGATATAGCTTCCAATATTACTGATTATCTGCCCTTCAGGGTGCCGGAAGAAGTTTAATGGAGGACGCGTACAGCGAATTTGTTTAAAATTGATGTTGAGTTGTAAGCTATATAATGAGGAATCGATGAACGATGAATCATTATATCGTGAAACTGAGGCAATTGCAACACAGTTGCTAGTTCAACAAAGAATTTCTCCTGATCATCAGTCTGCTTTAGTAACCTTTTGAAGCAATATGGAGAATGCAAAGACTGTTTCTGCTTTATTTTGTCTCTTCTTCTTGTTCTCCTGTCTTACGTTTACAGATGCGTTTTTTGCAAGGGGAGGAGTAGGTAAACGATCTGGCATGAACAAGGTAGGATATTTACAGTCATATTCAATTAATTTTTTTGTAAACAAGATGCAGTTCAACGTTACTATCGAATTCCCAAACTAGCGGTAGTCTAAAGTTGTCAAAAGCTACTTTGTTTTTAGCTCAGTCATAAAAACGTAAATTTATCAGATCTGACAAAAAGTAAGAGCTGGAAACGGCAAAAGCCCGTAATAAGGAGCAAGTATAAACTCCGATGTGCCTATACAACGACATTTTCACAGGCCAGTTTATTTTTAGATCGATTTTCCTACGAATTTTGAATATAAAATAAGTCTTACAAATCCGTCATAATCAAAAACCTGAGACTAAAAATAGTATTTCTGGCTTGTTGATAGCACTTACTCCTTTTTTTTGTAGCTATCGTATGCGCACGCACACGGGACGGTGCGTCCATTTTCGCGGGAAAAGTGCTCAAATGATGGTCCTAAAAATAACTTCATCTGTGAAAACGCCGTTGCATAGGCCAAGTATAGGAGTTGCACGCTCAGAGTTAATGGGCTTCTGAGACGGCCGCTTTACACTCCTTTTTGACGTTGGAAATTGACATTATAAACAACTCAGTTGCTAAAACCGAGAACCCATGCTTAAGTTTTAGATGTGGACGTCGTCAGGAACAGTTGAATTTCGAGGGAAGGGCTTATCTAAAAATAAATTTACCTCGCAAAAACGCCGTTGTACGAATTTATGGCAGTTGCACACTCCGCCGGGTCATGGGCTCCTGCTAAAACCAATTTTTATGTTTAAAGGGACAGGTTCACGGTTCAGCGCATGCTCATTTATCAAAATGCTGTTTTTCTGCCGGGACATGCTGTATCGTCTGTGCAAGCAATATGATCATGTCATAATTTTGTCAAAGAACCAATCTGCACACTCCCCTGGCATTCATTTGCACTTGATCAACTTACATATTTGCAAATAGCTGTAAATTAATCAACCATGGAATAAAACCTTCGGCTCAACAATAAATTCAATGTTGGTAGTGTTGGCATAATCCACTAATTTTTTCTGCGATTTTAGTACTCCTCCATCCTTCTTCGTTACTCTCAAATACACTTGTACTTTGAAATACACTCTGAGATCGCTGAGATACATGTGAGTGGGATTATTAACCGATAGAATTAATAATAAATTGGAAAAAGTAATTTAATTCATGAGCATGCGCTTAACCGTGAACCTGTCCCTTTAACATCCTCTTCGGCTGGGGACAGATATAAGGAAAGAATCAGGGTTCTTTAATTCTTTGTAAATTTTGTGGAAAATTGATTTAAACTTTATCTAATCCTGACTTTGTTTTAGTACGCAGAAATTCGCAGGACGTTACAAAATGTGTGTGACTTTGCTCGTATACAGTGTGTAGACTCCCAACCATCACGTGATGAAGAAGTGCCCAATAAGAGGGAAGCAAGTGAAGAGAGGAATATTCCTGTGAAGGAATACAAGATTTTTCATTGATGATGAAAGAATCCTATTATCTCGTGCATTTAACGACATAAAATTGTAATTTGCTCTTAGACTTTTAGAAAAGCAAAAGGATTGACAAGCAGTTATTTTAAAAGCATATTCAAATCCAGTCTCAGACGGACTAAAAATACTCCACCCTGTACTGTACAGGTTTCCTAGGGATAAAATCACAACGGAGACAATTTTTTTGACCGAAGTGATAAATTACGCTGAAAATAAAAGTACTCAATTGCAGCATTACTTTACGTTAATTATCGATACACACACCTTTAATTAAAACACACTGAAAAAAATCGACTCCCCCCCCGCGACCCCTCACAGAAAGCTACTACGTTTTGCTTTGTCCGCAAAAAGGGGTGGTTTCGTTGGGTAAGGTTTTTATACACCATCCCCTGACCACTATTTTCTTGTGTAATTTTCCCTCTGAATAAGGACAATTTCCGCCAAGTTTAACCAGTTCGCTTTGTTTGTAAAATCGGGCCCTGTTGTTTATGCGCACATTTAAGCATGTATGGCGTTTTTTTTAAAGTGCATTGTATTCAGTCCTTATCACGCCTTCAATCTAAAAAGTGTTTTAGTCAGTCGCTCGTCTTAAAAGCCGTGTAATTTGCCGTGCATAGAGTCTAGTAAACATGTACCACAACCCAACAAATGCCGGTAAAAGGACCGCTTCTTTTTCACCGAGTCCAGTTTTTAATAGCCTTCTCCCTCTCGCGTTTATTTTTTGCCAGGAGTTCACTTACAGATTCCAGTGAGATTCTGCTTATAAAAAGCTGAAGCGAATACGTGATCTAAAATTACAAATTGAACAAAGGAGAACTACCCTTGTTACCACGGACCTTTCATGCGCTGTTTCCGGTTTCGGTCAAGTCCTCAGCCGCACGCGAGAAACTCTCCTATACCCAGGCCTGTGAGACTTTCTCAGAGTCCTTCGCATCTCGTTTCCGGTCCCGGTAGCTCCCGCTCTCTCCGTCGCTCGCTTTGCGGCCGAAAACATAAAAAATTACTAGCTTGCCCCTCGCTCTCGGAAAAAAAATTGAACTCGACCGGCTTGTGGGCAAGTTTAGTTCCCAGGGTAAAAGAGAACTTGACCGTTGAGAAATATGACTACTGTTCATGAACACGGTCAGACGAGGTCAATTAGTTGTTGGCGGCATTAAATTAGCAACAGAAGCCGGGGAAATTGAACGTCATTTCACGACGAGAAAGCGCGCGGAAAGGACTAAACACGTCCTCCGGTGCCCAATTTGATTTGCGTGCGCCGTCGTCCACTGACGTTTCCGCTTTGTTGCTTAAATCAGCCTATTATGTCTGTATTCGTCCCGGGGTACTCCTCTGAATTTACTATTGTGGGGAGGGTGCCACTGAGTTTATGAAACTCAGCGTCTCAAAAGGGTTAACCGTCAGCCGTCAAAAAGTCGTAAGGTATTCGCTCAAATTTCACCATTTCAGTTGATCTCCAGGGACCTTAGGCTCCCGAAGAATCTATAACCTGGAAAACCCAGTTCCCATGTTGTCAAAAACACACTCTGTAGACATTACAAGACCTTGGCACCTTGCTCATATCTATCAAGTTCTGAAAAACATGATTACATGTGTTAACCCATTTATTCACGGATCGACGTGCTGACCTTTTTTTCAATAAGGAGAAAGAGAGTGGCAACAATTAAAGGAGTGTGCTTAGTATGTTTAAAGAAGGGTGTCCTAATGCATGCAAGCATTTAATGGTCACGCAAAAACCGTTTTTGAAGTAACAACTTTAAGAAATCGCTTCTCTTACGGCGCATGTCATTTGGAATAGACTTGGTCTTGTTAGCAGGAACTAACTCAGTCCTGGTCATTTGAAGTCATTTGGGGATTAATACTGTATTCCTTTTTTCAAAAAATATTACCTCGTATTAAACAGTAAAATAAAATGCTTTTTGCAACGCATCATTTACATCGCGATACAAGTTTCGCGCGACAATCTCGCTTATCAGTAATTCCATATTAGGAAGTAAATTTTAATTGGTTCCCTAAAAAATCCGAGCTTTGCGACAGAGTTATACGCTTCGGGGTCATATGAGTCTGTTAGTAAACAATTATCAAATAGCCCACCTTCACAAGGTGCCTCTGATCCCGTTAGCGGACTTACTGGTTTATGTGTATACTTTTAATTTTCTACCCTAATTTATTTCCTTCCCAAATCAACATTATTTCCCCCCAAAAACCAACCGTAATGCCCCCGCTAAACTACCTATTAGGCCAATAGAGAAGACCTGGACGCTGCTTATTAGAGGTCTTTTGGTTTTTGGGCTTCTTCACCATAGTCACCATTGATAGCGTTATCGGACAGGTTCCTAGCCAACACAATCTTTCCCAGTTTTTCGCGCTTTTTCCAGAGGAAAGTAAGCGATGGCAAACAGCAGAGCATATTTGGTTCAATCATCTTTATCTGAAACTCAGGTTCACCTTCGCGTACATGCCACGAACTTAATTAAAGCATACCCATTATATTACATAGTGTACCGCACCAACTATATCCATGGCTTACCCTTTCATTACGTAGTATTTATTATAGGGGGATCCAATACATGTACTTTAACATTAAGTAGGAATTTTAAAGTCGTTAAATACAAGTTATTTAATTAGATAAATAGATGGATAGATAGATAGATAAAGCGTTCATTCAAAATCACAACTAGCAGCTATAAGCTGAATTACTTGTGTTATGTACATCTGTCATGTTGATAAAAATTTAACCTTTTAAAAATTCCTAACTTTATCATAAGAAAAAAAAAACTATTATATAATGATAAAATTACATCAAATCTAGTATAAAAGTTCTATTTACAATTGCTGCTTTGCCGCATAGTGCTTATTGTAAAAGAATTTCTAAACCCCTTTGTTTTTACACGTGGGATCGAAAACATACGCCTATTCCCGCGGGCAGCAGGCCAGCTAGTTTATGCTGGCCATCGCTCTCTACAATTTGTTTCAACAGAGTGCTACATAATTCCTCGCGTCTATGAAAGTTATATTTGTTTTTCAACAAATTTAAAATGATGTTAACATGTTTATGGCCGGCTAATGTAATATCAACGGACATGCGGACAGCGCTCATAAAAGAGCCGTCATACTAAAACTTTTATCGGGGGATTTTCGTGCATGTGCATTTTATTTATACATGCAAACGAAACTAAGAGGCAGGGGCGGTGATAGGTTAAAGATAATTACGATGCCAACTGCCCAATTTGAATCAAAACCGTGTAGAATTGATTTTAAAATATTGTAACTGCCATATGAATGCTTGCTTTTGAGCCGAACAACAGCTGGTTTAGGAGCTTTAACATGTGACGAAGACATTGAGGACTGTGATGAGCGAACACGAAATCAGTAAGATCCTAAGAAGAGCTATGAGGTTTAAAAGTGTACAAAAATCATTATGGTTCGGACTCAAACCAGAACAAGCGTCAATCAAGTGAACCAATTCACTCCCAGTTTCCACTCATTTCATAGACACCCATAAGCGCAAAGTCGCTTGAGACGCGTAAGCATTAAAATCTCAATACTGTGGTAAATTTTATTTTAACAGCTTAATTGATAAAACCAGTTTTTGACTTTCCCACTGCTGCATCTGGATAGTATCTTTAGAAATAAAAACCCTTGCGAATTCAACAATAGTCGCAACTCATAATTATAAATTTACATCAGCGAACATAGCAACTGCCGCACATATATAAAACGCTATTTCCGCATTCTTTTAAATGGCTTCATGATTCTTGACGTTACATATTGCTCTTATCATGTATAATATATCAAAAATATTAACTTTACCTCATTCACATTAAACGCATAGCAAATCGCTTTTCTCGAACAGAGAGAAATTGTTATTTACACGATCGACGATCGTTTATTATCGTCATGTAGTCGAATGTTTATGATCATCAAAGTCACACTGACTCGAATTAATGAGTATCGAGCACTAAAGTTTATTTAGGTATTCTTTAAAACTGTAATTGGTGGGGGGGTGGGGTTGGGGGTGTGCGGCTACACGTAGGTTACTGTAATTGTCATTAAGATAATAATGATTTTGAGATGACTACAACCAAGAATACAGTAGACATATAACAGAGAATGGAAGATGACGAGAATAGGTAACAGTTTAGTACCGTTTACGAAGTTGTTGATGCGAGTTCGAAAGTTTACGAAAGCGTGCGACCTAAAGTTACATATTCAGGATGTATTAATACAGATGCAAGATTTAAAATATTAAGACGGTGCATACTGAAAGAGAAGGTTATCCCTGTGTTACAACTCCCCAAAATTTATTATGTATGCAATGCAAGTAAACATTGACTACAGCACTCTAGAGATTACAAGAGTATGCGTAATTTTTCATCGCTAGGGAATTTTGCAACAACATTAATAATAAATATATAATATAAATTGATATAAGCGTTTTAGAGAACACACAGAATCTACCAAGTATACGTGCGATAGCTACAGGCCCTGTTCAGATTTATGGATGACACGAACTCATAACACTCGAGTTTTGCGGGAGCGCACAAACACTGATGAAAACGAACAAAACTTGTTATTTTCTCTAATAGCGATAAGTCACTTCCGGATGTTCAAGATATACAGTGAACAGGACAGTAATGATTCAATTCGGCACACGACACTGATGTTCATTACATTTCAAAAGTGCACAAGGATGTTAAAGATAATTTAAGTTAATAAAGGCCGGAGTACGACAGTTAAGGCCTAACCGTTATACACAGCTAGTAACTGTATGTAACTGCAAATATGGGACTGTAGGTCCTAGTGGCCTAAATCAAGACTTTAGTTCCACGTGAATTACTCACTTTTTTTACCTGTGCGTCGGCGCGCGCTTTCACATATGAAACGCGCGCGTGTATGAAGTCGGGCACATGAGCTAATTTAACCGGAACTTTTAACGATATTTAGTATTGTACCCTGAAGAAGGAAGCATTACCGAAGCGCCGGTTAAGACCCTTTTGAACAGCGTCAATTTCACATTTTTTAAGGTTATACATTAAGTAGCTACGCTGCGCAAGGAATTTAATATTTATTTCGAGTAACGCAAATTAACGACAACCATGGAGCCGTAAAGTGTGGGATTTTTTGCGACACGCTAAGCTGATAAAAGACGATTGGTGATGATGATGATGATGATGATGATGATAATACCTGTCAAACTGTAATAGCGGTGTTGAACCACTAAGTGGGGGCACTAAAATAAGTTAAAAAGAATAAATAAATAATTAAAAAAACCCAGAATGTTACAAAAAAGAAATTAAGAAAAACTTTTTACAGTTTGTGCAAATAAGAAATTCGGCCGAACAGTATAAGTACAAATGTATCCATAATCATATTAAAATAGGAACTATAAAGAGAGCAGTTCGAGCAATTATTGTCTCAACGTTATATTTCAAAGAGAACAACGTGGAAGCTTCTTTCACGTTACCAGGAACGGAGCTCCTTACCTTCAGGCCCATTTCCCTGAGCAAGTGCAGTTTCCAAAGGAGACAGTGTTAAATCATGATTGCGTAATTTATAGTTATTTTGCAAGCTGTTTAAATAGAGTGCTAATGTACGTAGGGCACATGTTGTTTTTAATTTTATACGTGAGAATAGCTATGTGCTGTAGTCGCCGGTAGAAAGAGTAACACACGACTATGTAAGAACGAACTCGAGTTAACACAAGCAAATGATAGTCTTGTCGTAGGAGCATTGGGGTCTTGTTTAGAATAAACGTAATTGATACCAATGAAGGACGTACCAAAGTTACGATCAAACCGAATGTTTATTGCAGTGTGTGCAATTTGACGAAGACAAAGGTTACGGTAAGTAAACACGAACATAAACGTAAGCCGAAGTACATCGACGATAGTTGTCGCAAGTTATCAACTGTAAGCCGAAGAACGGACAGTGTGCAATTTGGCAAAGGCAGCAACAGGGTTTACGATAGCGCGCGTTCGTAGTAATGGTAAGTAAACACGAAGATTAATGCAAGTCGAAGTAGTCGATAGTGGTCGTAAGTAACTGACAGTATCCCAAAGGATGACGAGAGAGTTCAAAGTAAACACGAAAATAAATGCAAGTCGAAGTAGTCGACAGTGGTCGAATGTGTACGCAATTCGGCAAAAGCATCTATTAAGCGATTACGATATATTGAGCGCTCTTAGTAATGATAAGTGAAAATGAAGATCAACAGGGAAAACGCAAGCCGAAGTAGTCGGCGATAGCGGTCGAAAGATACGGAAAGATCGAAAGATACCGATAGTGGTCGAAAGATACCGAAAGTACCGCCGAGGGATGGCAAGATTGTTCAGTACAGTTTACGCCATTAGCGATAGCGTGCGCTCGTAATTATGTATAAAGTAAACAGAAACATTAAACGGAAGCCGAAGCCGAAGCCGAGAATATAGTGGTCGAAAGTGACCGATAGTGCCCCGAAGGTTAGCAAGAGTCTATCAAATTTCACGCATCGGCATTAAAAGTATTGAAACGCACCTATCCTTAGAAAAAGGTAACTTAGAAACAAAATAAAAAGGCTATTGTTGCTTGGTAGCAGTCATTTTGATAAGAAGGAAACTTCCTCCTTTGCAAATGCTGCTACTCAAGCATGATTCTACAGTTATTTCGTTTCTTTTTTTACTTTTAGAAACATTATTAGATTAAGTTATTAAAATATTTCTTCTTTAACGATGCTTGACTTTTTGTGTTATAAGTCGCAGGCACTTTTCATTTGGTGGAATTTGACAGCCGGTAGGATGATGACCATGAAGTCCATTTAAGAAACATGTCCTAAATCAGAAGAGAGTGCAACGTTAATTAGTTGACCGTACATAAGCTATGAAAAAATTTGAGTCCTGGTATTACTTGCTCTTGTTTTTTGTAATGGTTAATTATTATAGAACTATGATAAATGAATGCCTCGGAATACCCCTGCTCGAAAACTTTTGTAACAATAGCTAGTAATTATTGGTTACTCACGAAATCACATACCTTACAGAGTTGATATTCTCGCATCAATGACACGACTTTCGTCAGATGATAAACAAGTGCAGTTGGGAAGGAACCTAAACCCAGCAAAGATAACGATCAAAGCAACCATTCGTTAAAAAATAAAGCATCTGAAATAAATACAGGTTTTACCCTTTGATATTGTGATAAGCGCTATAAGAAACTTTTAATTCCTTATGGCTTCTGTTTTGCAACAGGGATAAATGAGTTCATTTCTGTTGTTTAGTTATTAATTATTAATTATTTTATTAATTATTATTATTTTCTGTTTAGTATACAAAAACATGTACCACGTTATTATCTTATATTAGTCCAGAACTTGTTTCAGGGCTTAACTACCAAAGGGCTTGATATGTAAGTCTAACGAGAAAATCGAGGGTTAATAGGAAGAAAAAAACTATTATAGTACAAATCACCTGAAGCTTAATCGACGTTTTCCTACTCGATGAGCGAACTAAGTCGGCGACTCAGTTTCATTCCAAGGTATTTTCCGATACATTCGATCTAGAAAATAAATATGCTCAAGAAAAACAAATAATCGGTTAGAAAATGTTACCAGCAGACATCAATTAAAATAATATTGAACCCATTTAATGAGGAATTATTGCGCTGATTCTTTACAGACCGTCTTTTCCCGGTAAAAAGAGATCCTGAAATTGGTTCTAGAAGCGAGTTCTGAGTGAAGTTCCTGGTTAACTCTACTTTCGTGTTCCCTTAAAAACAACAACATTTACAGCTGTAGGTGTAGAATACTTTGTATAAATATCAGCAATTCTTTGTAGTACTGCAGGGAGCACCTGTCTCTAATATTTTGCTGAGTTATAAGCCTAGTGGCTTCCCTTGGGCATCCTCGCCATTAGTGTCTTAAATAATCAGATTACCTTGCTTTTGTACAGCTTTTGGCAAAACAAAGCCTGAGTTGGAATCCCGCTTCACTAACTGTATCATTGCTTTATAGAAATAACAGAGTTTCCCTGTAATAGTTCAGGAAGCGCCTGTTTCCCATATTTGCTGGGTTGGAATCCCAGTTGACCTACCAAAATTTAATTTAGAGTATGCCTGTAATTTTAAACCATAATAGACTGAAGGAACAATCCAGTGAGCTCCTGTCTCCCTTGCTTGCTGGGTTGGAATCCCAATTTATCTAGTTTAAATAGTAATTATAAACCAGAAAAGACCGAAATATCAGTCCTGGGAGCTCCTGTCTCCCTTGCTTGCTCAGTTGGAATCAGAGTTTATCTACTTTTAATAGTAATTTTCAAACTATAATAGACTGAAGTATCAGTCTCGGAAGCTCCTGTCTCCCTTGCTTGCTGGGTTGGAATCCCAGTTTATCTAGTTTTAATAGTAATTATAAACCAGAAAAGACCGAAATATCAGTCCCGGGAGCTCCTGTCTCCTTGCTTGCTGGGTTAGAATCCCATTTTATCTAGTTTTAATAGTAATTATAAACCATAATAGACTGAAGTATCAGTCCAGGAAGCTCCTGTCTCCCTTGCTTGCTGGGTTGGAATCCCAGTTTATCTAGCTTTAATAGCAATTAAAAACCATAATAGACTGAAGTATCAGTCTCGGGAGCTCGTGTCTCCCTTGCTTGCTGGGTTGGAATCCCAGTTTATCGAGTTTTAATAGTAATTATAAAGCATAATAGACTGAAGTATCAGTCCAGGAAGCACCTGTCTACCTTGCTTTCTGGGTTGGAATCCCAGTTTATCTAGTTTTAAGAGTAATTTGAAACTATAATAGACTGAAGTATCAGTCTCCGGAGCTCCTTTCTCCCTTGCTTGCTGGGTTGGAATCCCAGTTCATCTAGTTTTAGTAGCAATTAAAAACCACAACAGACTGAAGTATTAGTCTCGGGAGCTCCTGTCTCCCTTGCTTGCTGGGTTGGAATCCTAGTTTATCTAGTTTTAATAGTAATTATAAACCATAATAGACTGAAGTATCAGTCCAGGGAGCTCCTGCCTCCCTTGCTTGCTGGGTTGGAATCCCAGTTTATCTAGTTTTAATAGTAAGTTTCATCTATTATTGACTGAAGTATCAGTCCAGGGAGCTCCTCTCTCCCTTGCTTGCTGGGTTGGAATCCTAGTTTATCTAGTTTTAATAGTAATTATAAACCATAATAGACTGAAGTATCAGTCCAGGGAGCTCCTGTCTCCCTTGCTTGCTGGGTTGGAATCCCAGTTTATCTAGTTTTAATAGTAAGTTTCATCTATTATTGACTGAAGTATCAGTCCAGGGAGCTCCTCTCTCCCTTGCTTGCTGGGTTGGAATCCTAGTTTATCTAGTTTTAATAGTAATTATAAACCATAATAGACTGAAGTATCAGTCCAGGGAGCTCTTGTCTCCCTTGCTTGCTGGGTTGGAATCCCAGTTTATCTAGTTTTAGTAGTAAGTTTCATCTATTATTGACTGAAGTATCAGTCCAGGGAGCTCCTGTCTCCCTTGCTTGCTTGTATGGAATCCTAGTTTATCTAGTTTTAATAGTAGGTTTTATCTATTATTGACTGAAGTATCAGTCCGGGAGCTCCTGACTCCCTTGCTTGCTGGGTTGGAATCCCAGTTTATCTAGTTTTAATAGTGAGTTTCATCTATTATTGACTGAAGTATCAGTCCAGGGAGCTCCTGTCTCCCTTGTTTGCTGGGTTGGAATCCCAGTTTATCTAGTTTTAATAGTAAGTTTCATCTATTATTGACTGAAGTATCAGTCCAGGGAGCTCCTGTCTCCCTTGCTTGCTGGGTTGGAATCCCAGTTTATCTAGTTTTAATAGTAAGTTTCATCTATTATTGACTGAAGTATCAGTCCAGGGAGCTCCTCTCTCCCTCGCTTGCTGGGTTGGAATCCTAGTTTATCTAGTTTTAATAGTAATTATAAACCATAATAGACTGAAGTATCAGTCCAGGGAGCTCCTGTCTCCCTTGCTTGCTGGGTTGGAATCCCAGTTTATCTAGTTTTAATAGTAAGTTTCATCTATTATTGACTGAAGTATCAGTCCAGGGAGCTCCTCTCTCCCTCGCTTGCTGGGTTGGAATCCTAGTTTATCTAGTTTTAATAGTAATTATAAACCATAATAGACTGAAGTATCAGTCCAGGGAGCTCCTGTCTCCCTTGCTTGCTGGGTTGGAATCCCAGTTTATCTAGTTTTAGTAGTAAGTTTCAACTATTATTGACTGAAGTATCAGTCCAGGGAGCTCCTGTCTCCCTTGCTTGCTTGTATGGAGTCCTAGTTTATCTAGTTTTAATAGAAGGTTTTATCTATTATTGACTGAAGTATCAGTCCAGGGAGCTCCTCTCTCCCTTGCTTGCTGGGTTGGAATCCTAGTTTATCTAGTTTTAATAGTAATTATAAACCATAATAGACTGAAGTATCAGTCCAGGGAGCTCTTGTCTCCCTTGCTTGCTGGGTTGGAATCCCAGTTTATCTAGTTTTAGTAGTAAGTTTCATCTATTATTGACTGAAGTATCAGTCCAGGGAGCTCCTGTCTCCCTTGCTTGCTTGTATGGAGTCCTAGTTTATCTAGTTTTAATAGTAGGTTTTATCTATTATTGACTGAAGTATCAGTCCGGGAGCTCCTGACTCCCTTGCTTGCTGGGTTGGAATCCCAGTTTATCTAGTTTTAATAGTGAGTTTCATCTATTATTGACTGAAGTATCAGTCCAGGGAGCTCCTGTCTCCCTTGTTTGCTGGGTTGGAATCCCAGTTTATCTAGTTTTAATAGTAAGTTTCATCTATTATTGACTGAAGTATCAGTCCAGGGAGCTCCTGTCTCCCACGCTTGCTGGGTTGGAATCCCAGTTTATCTAGTTTTAATAGGAAGTTTTATTTATTATTGACTGAAGTATCAGTCTGGGAGCTCCTGTCTCCCTTGCTAGCTGGGCTGGATTCTAAGTTGCCCTAAGTGCATATTACTTTGAAAATCAGTGATAATCTTCTTAGAGCAACAACTCTTTCCAAGAAAATCTGAAATAATACCTAAAATAAATGAGATTTTTTTATTTAAACAACAACAAAAAAAAATTAAAGGCTTGAAAAAACCTGTTTCATTACAAAAGCTGAGATATGGCATCACCTAAAGAAAAGGGTGTATGGCCTGTGCAGTATCCGAGACGCACGTGAGTGCAACGGCCATATAAATTGGGGGACCTCCGCTTGCGTCCATACCGGGACACCTGGGCATGAGCGCTTACAACAGACTTGTTTCGTGACAGAAGCTGAGATATGGCATGACCCGATGAGCGGTACACCGCTACGGCCCGTGCAGTATCACTCGTAAAGCTCTGCACCACTGCAGAATGAGTCGATAAGCACTTGAGTGCAACGGCCGTTTTCTTATCAGGCGCCCAATACATCACCTGTCGGTCAGAGGCAACCACCCAGACCTCGGTGTAACTGATGGCTCAGTACCACTCTCACCGCATAAGTAGACAAGCACCCTGTGGAACGCACGAAACCCTCCACCTGGCTTGAGGCCACTGTACTGGCAACAATAGGCCAATTTGTTTTTGGAATCCCCTTTTTCTACTTACGGCTGCTATTAAATTTATTGAAAGAATTGCTGCTGCTCCAACAGTATAATACTATAAATAATAATTAAAGCTAAGATGTAATGCACTTCATTTAGTTCTAGAATTAGGGTATTTAAGGTTCAACTACATGCATAATAGACTGTAGTATCACTCCAGGTATTACTTATCTTACTTGCTGCAATAGAATCCCAGTGAATGATTTCTTTTAACAGCAAGTTTCATCTCTCATTGACTGAAGTATCAGTCCAGGGAGCTCCTGTCTCCCTTGCTTGCAGGGTTGGAATCCCAGTTTATCTAGTTTAAATAGTAAGTTTCATCTACCATACACTGAAGAATCAGTCCAGATAACTATGATAGACTGAAGTATCAGTCCGGGGAGCTCCTGTCTCCTTTGCTTCCTGGGTTGGAATCCTAGTTTCTCTAATGTTAATAGTAAGTTATTATAGTAATTTTAAACTATAAAAGACTGAAGTATCAGTCTCGGGAGCTCCTGTCTCCCTTGCTTGCTGGGTTGGAATCCCAGTTTATCTAGTTTTAATAGTAATTATAAACCATAATAGACTGACATATCAGTCTTGAGAGCTCCTGTCTCCCTTGCTTGCTAGGTTGGAATCCCAGTTTATCTAGTTTTAACAATAATTATAAACCATAATAGACTGAAGAATCAGTCTCGGGAGATCCTGTCTCCCTTGCTTGCTGGGTTGGAATCCCAGTTTAACTAGTTTTAATAGCAATTAAAAACCACAACAGACTGAACTATCAGTCTCGGGAACTCCTGTCTCCCTTGCTTGCTGGGTTGGAATCCCAGTTTATCTAGTTTTAATAGTAATTATAAACTATAATAGACTGAAGTATCAGTCTCGGGAGCTCCTGTCTCCCTTGCTTGCTGGGTTTGAATCCCAGTTTATCTAGTTTTAATAGCAATTAAAAACCACAACAGACTGAAGTATCATTCTCGGGAGCTCCTGTCTCCCTGGCTTGCTGGGTTGGAATCCCAGTTTATCTAGTTTTAATAGTAATTTTAAACCATAATAGACTGAAGTATCAGTCTCGCGAGCTCCTGTCTCCCTTGCTTGCTGGGTTGGAATCCCAGTTTATCTAGTTTTAATAGTAATTTTAAACCATAACAGACTGAAGTATCAGTCCAGGAAGCTCCTGTCTCCCTTGCTTGCTGGGTTGGAATCCCAGTTTATCTCGTTTAAATAGTCATTATAAACCATAATAGACTGAAGTATCAGTCTCGGGAGTGTCTCCCTTGCTTGCTGGGTTGGAATCCCAGTTTATCTAGTTTTAATAGTAATTATAAACCATAATAGACTGAAGTATCAGTCCAGGGAGCTCCTGTCTCCCTTGCTTGCTGGGTTGGAATCCCAGTTTATCTAGTTTTAATAGTAATTATAAACCATAATAGACTGAAGTATCAGTCCAGGGAGCTCCTGTCTCCCTTGCTTGCTGGGTTGGAATCCCAGTTTATCTAGTTTTAATAGTAATTTTAAACTATAATAGACTGAAGTATAAGTCTCGGGAGCTCCTGTCTCCCTTGCTTGCTGGGTTTGAATCCCAGTTTATCTAGTTTTAATAGCAATTAAAAACCACAACAGACTGAAGTATCATTCTCGGGAGCTCCTGTCTTCCTGGCTTGCTGGGTTGGAATCCCAGTTTATCTAATTTTAATAGTAATTTTAAACCATAATAGACTGAAGTATCAGTCCAGGGAGCTCCTGTCTCCCTTGCTTGCTGGGTTGGAATCCCAGTTTATCTAGTTTTAATAGTAAGTTTCATCTATTATTGACTGAAGTATCAGTCCAGGGAGCTCCTCTCTCCCTTGCTTCTTGGGTTGGAACCCTAGTTTATCTAGTTTTAATAGTAATTATAAACCATAAAAGACTGAAGTATCAGTCCAGGGAGCTCCTGTCTCCCTTGCTTGCTTGTATGGAATCCTAGTTTATCTAGTTTTAATAGTAATTATAAACCATAATAGACTGAAGTATCAGTCCAGGGAGCTCCTGTCTCCCTTGCTTGCTGGGTTGGAATCCCAGTTTATCTAGTTTTAGTAGTAAGTTTCATCTATTATTGACTGAAGTATCAGTCCAGGGAGCTCCTGTCTCCCTTGTTTGTTGGGTTGGAATCCCAGTTTATCTAGTTTTAATAGTAAGTTTCATCTATTATTGACTGAAGTATCAGTCCAGGGAGCTCCTGTCTCCCTTGCTTGCTGGGTTGGAATCCCAGTTTATCTAGTTTTAATAGGAAGTTTTATTTATTATTGACTGAAGTATCAGTCTGGGAGCTCCTGTCTCCCTTGCTAGCTGGGCTGGATTCTAAGTTGTCCTAAGTGCATATTATTTTGAAAATCAGTGATAATCTTCTTAGAGCAACAACTCTTTCCAAGAAAATCTGAAATAATACCTAAAATAAATGAGATTTTTTTATTTAAACAACAACAAAAAAAAATTAAAGGCTTGAAAAAACCTGTTTCATTACAAAAGCTGAGATATGGCATCACCTAAAGAAAAGGGTGTATGGCCTGTGCAGTATCCGAGACGCACGTGAGTGCAACGGCCATATAAATTGGGGGACCTCCGCTTGCGTCCATACCGGGACACCTGGGCATGAGCGCTTACAACAGACTTGTTTCGTGACAGAAGCTGAGATATGGCATGACCCGATGAGCGGTACACCGCTACGGCCCGTGCAGTATCACTCGTAAAGCTCTGCACCACTGCAGAATGAGTCGATAAGCACTTGAGTGCAACGGCCGTTTTCTTATCAGGCGCCCAATACATCACCTGTCGGTCAGAGGCAACCACCCAGACCTCGGTGTAACTGATGGCTCAGTACCACTCTCACCGCATAAGTAGACAAGCACCCTGTGGAACGCACGAAACCCTCCACCTGGCTTGAGGCCACTGAATTGGCAACAATAGGCCAATTTGTTTTTGGAATCCCCTTTTTCTACTTACGGCTGCTATTAAATTTATTGAAAGAATTGCTGCTGCTCCAACAGTATAATACAATAAATAATAATTAAAGCTAAGATGTAATGCACTTCATTTAGTTCTAGAATTAGGGTTTGAATCCCAGTTTGTCTAGTTTTAATAGCAATTAAAAACCACAACAGACTGAAGTATCATTCTCGGGAGCTCCTGTCTCCCTTGCTTCTTGGGTTGGAATCCTAGTTTATCTAGTTTTAATAGTAATTATAAACCATAATAGACTGAAGTATCAGTCTCGGGAGCTCCTGTCTCCCTTGCTTGCTGGGTTGGAATCCCAGTTTTTCTCGTTTAAATAGTCATTATAAACCATAATAGACTGAAGTATCAGTCTCGGGAGCTCCTGTCTCCCTTGCTTGCTGGGTTGGTATCCCAGTTTATCTAGTTTTAATAGTAATTATAAACCATAATAGACTGAAGTATCAGTCCAGGGAGCTCCTGTCTCCCTTGCTTGCTGGGTTGGAATCCCAGTTTATCTAGTTTCAATGGTAATTTTAAACTATAATAGACTGAAGTATCAGTCTCGGGAGCTCCTGTCTCCCTTGCTTGCTGGGTTTGAATCCCAGTTTATCTAGTTTTAATAGCAATTAAAAACCACAACAGACTGAAGTATCATTCTCGGGAGCTCCTGTCTCCCTTGCTTGCTGGGTTGGAATCCCAGTTTATCTAGCTTTAATAGTAAATATAAACCATAATAGACTGAAGTATCAGTCCAGGGAGCTCCTGTCTCCCTTGCTTGCTGGGTTGGAATCCCAGTTTATCTAGTTTTAATAGTAATTATAAACCATTATAGACTGAAGTATCAGTCTCGGGAGCTTCTGTCTCCCTTGCTTGCTGGATTGGAATGCCAGTTTATCTAGTTGTAATAGTAATTATAAACAATAATAGACTGAAGTATCAGTCCAGGAAGCTCCTGTCTCCCTTTCTTTCTGGGTTGGAATCCCAGTTTATCTAGTTTTAATAGCAATTAAAAACCATAATAGACTGAAGTATCAGTCTCGGGAGCTCGTGTCTCCCTTGCTTACTGGGTTGGAATCCCAGTTTATCAAGTTTTAATAGTAATAAGAAACCATAATAGACTGAAGTATCAGTCTCGCGAGCTCCTGTCTCCCTTGCTTGCTGGGTTGAAATTCCAGTTTATCTAGTTTTAATAGCAATTAAAAACCATAATAGACGGAAGTATCAGTCTCGGGAGCTTCTGTCTCCCTTGCTTGCTGGGTTGGAATCCCAGTTTTTCTAGTTTTAATAGTAATTATAAACCATTATAGACTGAAGTATCAGTCTCGGGAGCTTCTGTCTCCCTTGCTTGCTGGGTTGGAATCCCAGTTTATCTAGTTTTAATAGTAACCAGAAACCATAATAGACTGAAGTATCAGTCCAGGGAGCTCCTGTCTCCCTTGCTCGCTGGGTTGGAATCCCAGTTTTTCTCGTTTAAATAGTCATTATAAACCATAATAGACTGAAGTATCAGTCTCGGGAGCTCCTGTCTCCCTTGCTTGCTGGGTTGGTATCCCAGTTTATCTAGTTTTAATAGTAATTATAAACCATAATAGACTGAAGTATCAGTCCAGGGAGCTCCTGTCTCCCTTGCTTGCTGGGTTGGAATCCCAGTTTATCTAGTTTCAATGGTAATTTTAAACTATAATAGACTGAAGTATCAGTCTCGGGAGCTCCTGTCTCCCTTGCTTGCTGGGTTGGAATCCCAGTTTATCTAGTTTTAATAGCAATTAAAAACCACAACAGACTGAAGTATCATTCTCGGGAGCTCCTGTCTCCCTTGCTTGCTGGGTTGGAATCCCAGTTTATCTAGCTTTAATAGTAAATATAAACCATAATAGACTGAAGTATCAGTCCAGGGAGCTCCTGTCTCCCTTGCTTGCTGGGTTGGAATCCCAGTTTATCTAGTTTTAATAGTAATTATAAACCATTATAGACTGAAGTATCAGTCTCGGGAGCTTCTGTCTCCCTTGCTTGCTGGATTGGAATGCCAGTTTATCTAGTTGTAATAGTAATTATAAACAATAATAGACTGAAGTATCAGTCCAGGAAGCTCCTGTCTCCCTTGCTTTCTGGGTTGGAATCCCAGTTTATCTAGTTTTAATAGCAATTAAAAACCATAATAGACTGAAGTATCAGTCTCGGGAGCTGGTGTCTCCCTTGCTTACTGGGTTGGAATCCCAGTTTATCAAGTTTTAATAGTAATTAGAAACCATAATAGATGGAAGTATCAGTCTCGCGAGCTCCTTTCTCCCTTGCTTGCTGGGTTGAAATTCCAGTTTATCTAGTTTTAATAGCAATTAAAAACCATAATAGACGGAAGTATCAGTCTCGGGAGCTTCTGTCTCCCTTGCTTGCTGGGTTTGAATCCCAGTTTTTCTAGTTTTAATAGTAATTATAAACCATTATAGACTGAAGTATCAGTCTCGGGAGCTTCTGTCTCCCTTGCTTGCTGGGTTGGAATCCCAGTTTATCTAGTTTTAATAGTAACCATAAACCATAATAGACTGAAGTATCAGTCCAGGGAGCTCCTGTCTCCCTTGCTCGCTGGGTTGGAATCCCAGTTTTTCTCGTTTAAATAGTCATTATAAACCATAATAGACTGAAGTATCAGTCTCGGGAGCTCCTGTCTCCCTTGCTTGCTGGGTTGGTATCCCAGTTTATCTAGTTTTAATAGTAATTATAAACCATAAGAGACTGAAGTATTAGTCCAGGGAGCTCCTGTCTCCCTTGCTTGCTGGGTTGGAATCCCAGTTTATCTAGTTTTAATGGTAATTTTAAACTATAATAGACTGTAGTATCAGTCCAGGGAGCTCCTCTTTCTCTTGCTTGCTGGGCGGTAATCCTGAAGTATGAGTTCTGGGAGCTCCTGTCTCCCTGGCTAGCTGGGTTGGATTCGCAGTTGATCTATTTTTACTAGTAAGTTCCACATATCATAGACTTAAGTATCAGTTCCGGGAACTCCTGTCTCTCTTGGTTGCTGGGTTGGAATTTATTTTACCTTAATTTTAATAGGAAGTTGAAGTATAGAGACTGCAGTACAGCACCTGTCTCCCATGCTAGACCCAGCAACCTTAAATGTAATCATAGGAAGTATGATAATTGAAAGCTGATGCTCTTTGCTGGGTCCTTAAATGGTAATTAATTTATTTATTGGGAGACAATGCTAGTTATGTACAGCACATAAGGCAATGGTGGAGATAGCACTTACATTATTTTCAAATCTCTATCCTCTCCCTTCATGAGTTGAATGCCTTTTTTTTTTCTGCAGACATTTGGTCTGCTTTTCTGCTAATTCTCTATCTGTTAAAATGAGAAAGTAACAAATTAAACAGATGAAGATAATGGAGCTTTTAAATATGCGTATTGTAGAACAGGTTTGTGATTGACTAATTAGCTGAGAAATAATTTGCACATCAATTTTAAGTGTAAGGTGAAACTTTCCAAAAACAGATTGTGTAAAAGGTGTATGGTAATTTACAAAATGAATTATGATCAAAATAATAATAATTTGTTTGAATTTATGTTTAATTCAGCTTTCATGGTCAGGTTTAAAACAATCTGATACGGCATTTTCTGACAAGGGTTTTACAGGAGAATTTATTTGTGCTAAAAAAGGACATTTTTGAAATCATGAAATCCTTTGTGACATCCACCTCCATATTAAAAAAGAAAACAAAAAAGAACAAAGTGCCAAAATTCCAGGTATGGAGCAATGATAGCTAGCAATTTTGTTAACATATTGAGTAATTTATTATTCCGGGTCCCTCAGTGTTGTAATATTACTGGGCAAGTACTGTAACCGGGGCCACTTAGACAAAGTTAACCAATCATATCTCAGGAAAGCTGGTTGTTGACCAATCAGCAGCTCGTCACAATGATTAAACATTGATTGCTAATTTAACATCTGTCAAGAAAGCAAAATGTTTCATCCGAGAATGTTTTTCTATTCAAAAGTTACATACAACAGCCTGGAGACATATTTGCTTGACACAAACTGTTATTTTTTCATCTACCAGGAATTTCTTCCCTGATGTTTATGTTTTTTGCCTCCATTGTTCAGTGTAATGGCGACCTACCAGGAAACACGGGCTTACTTCAGCAGGTTCAAAAGGTCACATCTGCAGGCTGGTATTAGTTGATTTTGATGCATCTTGGTTTTTTTCTTCATTTCGGGGTAATAATATTATAATTGATGATAAACTTTCTCAGAATGTATTGTTATTTTTCCTGCAATCCAATCTGTCAAAGTGGCCCCAGTTAGAGTAAGTCAAACTGTAATTGTATTTATGATTGCAATAATATCATCACAAAACCCCAAGTAGCAAGTCACATAATTCTGCACCAATACAAGTAAGGCGTCAAAGAAGTTAACTTTTTCACTATGGCAGGAAAAAAAGCCACTTACATTCTGAGATGTGCATGACCACTTAAGTTCCCTTTAGACATCCAAACAGATAAATAGTTTTTAAGGTAGCTTCAAATTCACCAAACAGGCTTCTAAATCTGAGAAAAAAAAAACATTTTAAACACTTTTTTGCAGCTTATTTGGAAATCTTCAGTCATTTGCTGCCTCTAAATATTCTAATCGAATTGTAATAGTGCCTCATACCTTGATATGTTTATGGTACAACCACTGTAAGCGGGGACACTTTCAAGAAAATTAGTTTTGGGCCAATAAGCTTGTCATTAGAAAATGAAAAGTTAGTCCAACCACAACATTTAAAATATTGACGGCAAACATTACCAAAAACCAAAATTTTTCATCAGACAATGTTCTTCTTTCCAAAACTTTCAAGGACGCATATTTGTTTAATAAAGATGGGGGGATTTTGGCCGGACTTTACGATATTTTAGCAAAGCTTCACAGGGTAATCCAATTGTGTGCCACCTTCAGGTCCACAAAGGTTGTAATTTCTGCAAATACTACTTTGGATAGAGCAGCACTTTTACTGAGTACTGAGTTTTTTGACATCCTGAGCAAGAGCCTTTCTTCTCACAGGGTGTCATTCATTACAGTTGTTTAGTTGTCAGTAGTTCTTGATATTCTTGCAAAAATTTGGGAATTTCTCGACGGCCTTTGCCTTCTCTCTTTCTTAGTCTAGAGTTTTTTGTTAAATTTTGATATTCTTGCTGTTCTTGCAATATTTGTTAACCTGTCTTTGCAAACTTTTCAAGGACCTTTTTTACCTTTCTTCTTTTTTTTTAGTCTAGAATTTTGCTGAATTTGTCATTCTTACTATTCTTGCGACATTTGTCACCCTGTCTTTTTTGATAACAAGAAAAAATAGTCTTGTTACTTTTGTGATTTTTGCAAAATTTGTGGAATTCGAGAGGGCCTTCTTTGCCTTTCCTCTTTATAAGTCTACAATTTTGTTATATCTGTCATTCTTGCTATTTTTGCAATATTTGCAAGTAAGTGTCGGACAAAGTTTTCTTGTGACTCATTTTTTTTTCCAAAATTGCAAAAAAAAAGGCTATCAAATCTTTACAACAGAGTTCAATCCTGGAGGCACTCTCATGTTGGGAAAACTTTTGTACCAACAAAATCAAGATGCAACATACATAAATAAGCTGACCACTGATAGCTTTAAACAGGTGCGAAGGATTAAAATGACAAGAACACAACTCTGTGTTTATGTTGACTCTAAACACTTACTCCTCATCAAATAACAATGGAGCTAACATTTTTAGAGGTTCATGTAGTCTGGAAACCTCTAATCAGAAATTTTTTCCCTCATATATTGGTTCTGTATTTTTTTTTTTTTTTTTTGGGGGGGGGGGGGGGTAAAGTGTGGCACACAACAATTTTACGGCATTTTTAAAAAACTAGCCCCCTATATCAGATGGCCATCATGGTTTGCAGTTACAGTTATTGAACTAATAAAAGCCAACTTTAATTCCTAATTGCAGGTCGTAAACATGTTATTTAAGAGGAGCGAAATCAAAAACGTTAAGAATTCATTTTGGTTTGTACAAAAGTCTTAGTGTCTGGCAGCCCAGTACTAATTATGTAAAACTGTAAAACTGTAAAACAGTGGAAACCGGTGTGGATCCGCGCCTGCCCATGTTTTACCGAAATCCGGAGTACCCTGGGCCACCAGCAAGCTAGAAACCGATCTGCGGTTTTGGAAGTCTCATTTCTAGATTTGCTATTACCGAGGAGATCGCCCCGACAGGAATATAGATTTTTGTACAAGTTACAATTAATTTTTTTTTGAAACCGTGACCAGCAAGCGGTCATACCCAAAAGCTACTTCAGAATTAAGAAAAGAGAAATTTTTCATTTACGGAAATCAACGCGTACTTAACTGTAGATCAAGTGCCTACCTGCACAAGAAAACAAGCCTCTACACGCAAGTCCTCTGTGTAGCAGACCAATAAAATTCGGTCGATCAGGTCATAAGTCAAAACTTAATTAGCAAATTTTCTTCTTAGTTGTGCGAGAAACGAGGGGAGAAACGCCAAATTATTCGAAAAAAGTGTCTGCCACTGACGCTGGTTTCCGACAGCCATATTGTTCCTAGCACGTGACTTGTAATGGCGCGAAATGATGTGACATGCTACCAACGTAGGGAATACCCCGCCTAGGGCGCGACTACTGTAACCATGGATATCATTCTTTCTTGAGGTGTAAGTGGGGCCGCTTTGTAGACAAAGTTCACCAGTCAGACTACAGGACAATAACAACACATTTGAAACTTTGTATATACCCAACACCCAGGAGACAGATTTCTTTGACACAAGCTGTTATTTTGTCATCCAGCGGCAATTTCCTCGCTACTATTGCCGCGCTTTGCAATAATATGTTTTTCGCCTACGTCAGAGGAGGGGGAAGCTACTTCCTGTACATTCTCTTAGTGAAATCAAAACGATGTTCTCATGGACTATAGAATTATGATGATGTTCTCACAATGCTCGCACGCTACGTTGCCAGCAGAATTGAGTACTCATCACGCGTATCACGTCATAAACCAAAGCTCAACGGCAAGAGAAGCAACTAAATCATAGCTGATTATTTCGTTTCGTGGATTGACAACTAACTTTCTATGATTGTATTGTTATTTTCTCGTAATCCGATTGGTCAACTTTGTCCAGGTGTCCCGGTTACAGTGGTCACAGTGTAATCTAATTTTGATGAAATTGCTAGTATAGCTACCATTATTAATTGTTTTTTCTTCATATATCATCTTTTTTTTTGTTTTGGAAACTTAATGATTAAAAATATTATTTCGGACGTTGTCTGGAGTTTCCAAAAATTCCGTTTTTTGAAGCTTATTTACAGAACAAAATTGGTCATGCGTACCTTCATCAGTGTTTTTTCGGCGTTGCATGTATTTAGGCGGCTGAATTCCTTCTCCTTTCTAATCTGTAAACGGAGAGAGATAACAAGAAATAAATGTATTCTGTATTCTGAATACTGGTGTCATTACAAGTGATTTACAATGCTAAAAAATCCACATAGTTTAGCGGAGGAAATCAGTCACTTAGCTTATACTCAAAACTACTACTCCGTTGATTCACAAGTCAGGGACACCCAACGAGGATATAGTTCAAAACCACTTAACATAGCGTTGTTGAACGTGTTTTAGTATTTAAACGGTAGATATAGGCATATTTTTATCCCCTAAAAACTTTTCATCTGTTCGAATTTGCTAGCTGAAAGTCTAGCGATCCGAAAATTATATTGATAAAAACTTACCTTCTCGAAAATTTCAGCCAGGAAAAGGCTCCCGAAAATTCTAAGTGGCCTTTTTTAGGGTCAAAATCCGTTAAAAATGGGTAATTATACCATTTTGTAGATGTTCGAAAATCTTAGGAGAGGCAGGCAAGCAAGCAATTTTACAACAAATGTTCCAAAAATTCTAGATCTCAAATCGTCTTCCGAACAGATATTTTCCAAAAATTGCCGTTGGGTGCCCCTGACAAGTCGAGTACATTTATTTTTTTTCTCCTTCAATGTTCATAATGCCTGCTGTATTTGTTGGATTTGAGCCGTGGTAGATAGGCAACGAGGCGCGTCGGCTATAATCATCTGCTCATAGAGAATTGGCTCTCCGACTTCATTTGTCATGAAAACAACCGATTTTCAGCTTGTTTTTAAATTTTGTGCAGACGGGTACAGTTACATATTTGGAGAGCGTGGTACTGAATGGCTCATATATGAGAGCTAAGCCAATTAAAATTCATTATCCAATGATTCAGTTTTTAAAACTTTTTAGTAAGTCCTGTTAGTACATCCTCAACTTTACCAATATCGATCATTATCACTGGTTTTTCTTTTCGGTTTCATTATTTGATTAGGAATCAGGATTTGATTTAACGAATCTCTGAGTTAGTTTTAACCTACTTACCTCTCCTCTCTCTCGACTATTCCGGGGGCCCCAACTGTCCACGGTTCGATGTCAGTGATCTCAACATGTAACTGATGACAAGAAAATAAAAAAGCTTGTGTTAAGGAAACATGATTGAGTTAAATTTTCAGTTTTTTTCACGACAGGACAACGACAAAAGCAGTATGTAAATATTAATTTCTCACATTTTCAAACTGTCATGTTTCAATGTTTGCTCTTTTCCTTCAGAGAGCGCGGCCTCGGCAGGGGAAACTGCACTTTTGAAAAAAGTAAACTCTGAACAAAGAAAAAATAATGAAAATAATCAATCAAAGAATGAAAATAAACCTGACAACAAGAGAATATTTTTGTTGGCGGGCTACTTGGACAAGCTATAGATAGATCAAGCTATGTTCCAGCTCGAATCACAAACTTAACTTTGAAAACATTTGAGTTGTGAAAAAATATAAAATTAGTTGATTCTACTTACCAACTGACTTACCAGTCATCAACCAGTCGTCATCCGTTAATAATATCGCCACGTCGGTTGGTCAAGAAGAAAGGATAGACCTGAGGTTCCGAGCTCTCTTTGCGATCAGAGTCGATGCTTGATACATTTTCAGTAAGTTCGTGAGACTTCACAGAAGGGTTCAGATCTTCAAAATTGTTCATAATGTCATCCTGGCAGCTTGAATTTCCTTGGTTTTCATGAAACGCAAGCGATCGGCAATCTTTCAGTGGAAGAGTAGCACCTGACAACGATGTCGTTAAAAATTTTCAAAAATAAAGTTTGCCGTATTTGCGCATGGGTGAATAAATTTGAATCATTATTATATTTTCTCGCAAACATCCGTGAGAATCTATTATACGGAACAGTACCTACACAGAAACGCCTGTGAAATATCAATATCATTAGCATTGCATAAGAGTTGGACCGCGTAAGTGAAACTATGACTGTATGAGGAGTTAAACTAACAACCGAGTTAGGAACAGCGGTTGGGAACCAAGTTGGCAAGCGCGAGTTATAACAAACTTTGGGCGATTTGGTCATTGATTTAAGACACGTTTTTGGCTATTTTTTCTTTTTTTTTGTTGCTATTTAAAGGAAATCGTCTTTGTATTAGCCCAGCACCAGTTCCGATCAGCACTTTACGCTTTAAGCAAAATTCGCCTGAAGCTGATTCGTCCGTTAGCACGTCTTGAAGACGTGCTACCAAACGGATACTTCGTCTTAGAAGGATTATCCGTCTCTAAATTTATATCTAGACGGAACGTAGACGGTTTTTTTACGAAGTTTCCACTTGAGAGGGGCTGGTTTCTATATTTTCGCAATGTTTCCTGGAATAAATAAATATGAAATATCTAGACAAATTATTCATCAAAATTTGTCTTCGGATTTACACTTAGACGAATTATCCGTCTGACGGATAAATCCATCTAGACGGATAACTCGTCTTTAGAGCGGTTTTCACTTGACTGTCGTAAAACCAAAACCAAAGTAAATACACTAGCCAACCAAAGGGCGTAGTAAAACCTAAACCAAACCAATACCTCAATTACTTTCGACAGTCTAGTGAAAACCGCTCTATCATAAATTCGGCCATTGAATGCTGCGTTTTGATAGGTTCGGTATGTAAGACCAGGCCATAAGACTGAATGTATCTATTAAAAAAAAAGAATAATAATAATGGCGTTTAAACCAATTATAAGTATTCCATCTTTGGCTGTTCAGACGTCGTTCAACGATATTTATTGGTCAACGATCTTATCCAATACGTTGCATACCGTGGGGATGATCGTTTTATCGCCATTTTTCAGTGATTCTTCTGTTAACCGAGAGGTAGAGTCGAGCTCAAAATTTTTCTCGAGCGCGAAGCAAGCAAAAGCGAGCTCGCCCTGGTACCAACTACCGAAACCGGAAATGAGGAGCGAAGGACTTTGAGAAAGTCTACCGAGAGGCAGAAAATATATTATTAAGTTTGCATACGTATATATTACTACTCTCCGGGTTAGTGTTCAGATTGATGGTGCAACGTGAGTCCAATTATAAGGAGAAGTCTGTTCACGGAAGCTGGAAACTGAAAGTAGGTAAATAATTCCAGCTCTACGCGTTTTAGAGAAAAGATATCTTATTGGAGTAAAAACCATCCCTGTTTTTTATTTGCTACGATCAAACAGCTCTTGAGAAACTCCGATATGAGGTTGTTAATGGGGGAGGGAATGTAAGAAAAAAGCGAACCGTCCCAGCCTTCTCTCAACCATTGTCTTACGTTCTGATGTAAAACTCTTTCTAGTAAAATATTTCGTCATTAAACGCCCTTCAAACTTCAAACGTTTTATGGGTCATTGAAAGGGTGATAAGCAAGTCCATTCAATTTTTCTTCCAAAGGTTTAATGATTATTTAAGCAACTGTTTTACTGTACACAATAGATGGTTCGTAGGCAAATATACACGATAACGAGCCTTTTTATTCATTTCTGTTGACTGTTCGTCAATAAACACGTCAAAATTCTTCTTTTTAATATTTATTTGATCAGCTGACTTAAGCAAACGACGGATAATCTTTTATTATGCGCTTCAGATTCGTTTTTGAGTTACCTTTTAAGTCAACCGTAGACGAACAATTTAAAGAAGACCACTGTGTGGACTTCGGTAAGTTAACCAGCGTCATGGCATTCTTCCTTTTTGTGGCAAAACTACGTAGTTACATTTAGACGTATTCAATCATCTCGTGTAACAACACCAGTGTTATATCAAACACGCTACTAAAACTTTCAAACAGCGCGGGTCGGAGAGATCCCCGTGTTCAATTTGAGTTCAGACAGGAGCCGGCTTTTGCCCAGGTTAAGATTGACAAAGTGTCTGGCGGAGGTTAATGACTATACTTCCATGCCAATCATGTGTCTTATTGAAGAGAAATGTATTGATAAATCCGATCTAGATTTAAATTATGAATCATGTTCTCAGGAAATTTAGTGGAATCTGTAGAAATTTTATGTTGTATCAAAACGATAGACGGCCGTTTCTCATTGTCAAGCAATTGTATAATACAAACCAGCATATTTACTGACATTTAGAATGCGTTCTTCGTCTGTTTTTTATTTATTATTATTATTATTATTTTCTGTAGGTAAAATGCGCACAGTCTTGTTAACGTTAGTAGCCTTGTTACTGGTCTCCGGTCTCAAATCCGAAGGAGAGGCGGAATGGAAGAAGAGACATGAATGGGCTAGACAATTCTGGGGCACTTTCAAGATAACGCCGTCAAAACCCGTAGGACCCGACGGTTGGAAAATGACTGTGACATTTCCCGAACCTGGAATCAGAAGGCTAGAGGTGTGGCAGGCGAAAATCGTGTCTGTGAACGACGATAAAACAGAGTTCGTGCTCGAAAATCAGCATTGGAATGCTGAATTAGAAGAGGAGAAAACGCTAGAATTCCCCTTCACAGTAACCAAGAAGAACAGAAAGCGTTTGAAGGGCATGACGGTGTCTTTCGAGCGTATCGGCGAGGAAAGTGGTAGTGGAATGTCTGTGGAATGAAGCCTGAATTAATAGTTACTGTACTATGCTTAGTAAGAAAAGTTGAAAGAATAAAAAACGAAATAGTTAAAAAACAATTACAAGGGATTGAAGTCACTTCCATTTTTCAAAAAGTTTGATAAATATAAAGGACCTTCTCCACCGTATTCTACCGTAAACTTCCGGTTTCCCAATCTAAATGGTAATTAGTATATAGCGTACCTTTTGGGGCAGTAAAACGGAGTTGAGACAGTTCTAAACACAACAGCGTTCTAAGACGATTCTCAGTTAACCAAACGCTAATTTCTAATTTCTGTTTATCGTGAACGGGTCCCGATGGTTTCTAAAACTGAGGCCCAAATAAGACTTAGTTTAGATTGCGGATCCTATGCGTAGCAAGGATATCTGGCACAGTCTGCAAAGCAAGAGACCAGGGGTTACCATACTACACCTTTTTAGTTTCGCAAATGCTTCTTTGACCTCACTCCATGTAACGGAATCAAGACAGTCTTGGATTCTGGATTCCACGCCGTGGATTCTGCAATCCAGGTACTGGATTCCAGTCTTTGTCAGTGGAACTTGGATTCCGGATTCCAGTCATTAGAGGGAATCCGGAATCGTCAAGCTGTATTTCGGATTCCAATACCCTGGATTCCGGATTCCATAAGCAACATTTTCCCGGATGCCGGATTGCATAAGCAGAAATCTCCCCAATCTTGGAATCCGGATTCCCTTATGGTGGGGCGATTAACCGAATTTCAGGTACTTTGGTTTAATTATGAACGAACAGAAAAATCTGTCCTGATTTGACAGAACCGGATTTGTGAATTTCGGGCCTGATACTCGTTAGCCTGAAATTCATCCGATTGCTTCGAGTCGTTTTCTCCTGAGGGAGTAATAACGACTCGAAGTAATCGGATGAAATTCAGGCTAGATACTCGTTAACTAAATACCGATAAAAACTATACAAAAAAATTGTATTAACAAAAATGATACAACTGAACTTTGGAAGAATACAATTCATTCGGAGTGAAAGACTGTCGCAGTTGCTGAATAAACTCTGTCAATAGGCGAGCAGTCAGCTTACGTTAAATTTCATAAAATCATAACAATAACATTTTCAATACCTGTCACTTGTTAAATGGTTTCTCTTTAATTTCCTATTTTGGTCACTATTTTCAGTAAGCCAACCCGGCTGAAAGCAACTCAGTTTACATTGTCTAAAAACAGTCTTTAACTATTCAGCAAATCAACAAATAGATTCAGACATAACTTCTGTTGATGTGAATGACAAACTGATTTGCAACTTGAAATAATGCTTTGCCGGCATATGCACCTCCTGATACTGGTCGTTACTAGATATTATAGGGTTGAAAACCTCCCGGAAAACCTTTTTTTGTATCAAAGTTTTCAATATACTGTGAATTGTTGAACTTGAAAAAAGACAATAATATTTTATCAGCTGAGGCGCCTTTGTAAAGGACACAAGAAAACAATTTGAGCTTTTGCATTTCATTACAAAATTTAATATCTCTTGTGTCTACCTTGAACGGTGTGTTTGGCCAGTTCGCTTACATCGCACATAAGAATCAGAAAGCTTTGTTTAAGCAGCGTAATATGTTTTTAAAACCAACAATGTTAAATTACGATCATGTATAAGACATCTCTTGTTGGCTTTCTCCACGTCTGAATATCAGCGATCGGCAGCTAGACAACAGCATAAAATCTCTTTAAAAGATCCGAATTAACAAGAGGTGAGTTTTCCATGCGGTATTTTCCTAAGTTGCCACCCACATTGAAACACCTAAACGTATCAAGCCATTTCGGCCGGCCAGTGTACGATGTATTCATTCAACCCACTAGATTGTTTGCCAGCTAAACGCAATCTTGCTTCGGTATAAGGTTTTCTGAGCTTTTACTTGTTCTCCCTTTTTTCATTTCCTTATACCAAACGTTAAGAGGTAACAACTGAGGTAGCTACTTTTTTTTTATGCAAAGACACCAAACTCAAATTTTTTATCAGTCTGTTCGTTTTAATATGTTAAAAGTTAGATGAAGCTTTTATGGTAAGCATCGTCACAAGTTTTTGTTTTTTTACGAATGACCGCAAAATACGAAAAGTTATCGATCGAAATAAAACTCGTCTTATGCCATTTTTGAGTGATCTTAATTTGTTCGTTTTTGGGGACGTGTGAAAGTTTGTAAAGTGTGTTTTAAAATCATACAATAGAGAGTTCGTTAAGTTATTTGCCCAATCGGTCGAGATAACGTAGCATCTAATGCCTATTAATATGATGTCACATATAATTGACAAAAAGTTTCTTTTTCCTCAATTCATCCTTCACCCATGTTACTAGTAAAAACCGTATGTAAGTGACGACAAAGAAAATTAACACTAACAAATTAAAAAAATCACGACCTCTGCTGAACCAAAAACTAACAACCTAGTAACAATGGTTTGACTCCAAGACTCATCTACTGAAGTCGTCGGAAAAGGAGAAATCTGAAAAAAATTCGCGTATGCTAATATTTCACTTCAATAATCATGTCTTAATTTCATTTGTTAATCTGAGGCTATAGAGTGGTTTTCGTTTGAGTGTCGTAAAACCAAAACCACAGTAATTACTCTGGCCAATCACATAGGACACAGACAAGACATTGAACCAATCAAAACTCGAAGTAATTACATGTGGCTGACGCAAAGCGCGGGAAAATGCATGCGAGCGCGTCACAATTGGCTTTGGTTTCACTTCTGATTGGATGAAAAGGTGGCGCGAATCTTTTAAGCCAATCGCATCGTGTAGAAAGTGCAAAACCAATTACTTTTCGACACTCAAATGAAAACCGCTCTAGCTATGTTGTGATACCATTTTAGGAGAGCATGAGGTGTACATTCGTTGTCCTAGCTATCTCCATTCTACTTCTTTACTCCCAGCGAGCATTCTCCGAAGAAGTCAAGGTGAGGATCTTTAATCAGTGGCCCTAAGGATTCTACGGACAGATATCGATTGATCTCGAGGACGAAGTCGAAGATGGTTGGCAAATCACCTTGAAGTTCTCGAAGCCAATTAAAGAATTGTTAGCTTGGAATGCTAATGTAGATGCCACTTCAGACGACAAGATGGTGTATATTCTCAAGAACAGGTTCTGGAACAAAAAGCTTAAGGCCAAACGTTTGAAGTTTCGATTCCTAGTGTACAAAGCAAAGTTTAATGAACGCGCGCCAAAAATATCTGGCGAGTTCACTCATCTCGGAGAGGAATCTGGAAGCGGTTTCTGAAAATGAAATGTAAAACGTAACTGATAATTGTCAAGAAGAGGAAAAAGCTAATTGATAGTGACAATTATACTATGAGGAGTCAATAAATAAACTTATAGATGTTCAGTATGTTTTGTTTGTATTTTTGTCTATTACAACTTTAATTTTTTTCGCTGATGTTTACTGTTCGACTACTTGAACCGGGACATTTGGAAGAAGATTAGCCAATCAAAATTTACAGTTTTTGAAAACAAAAGATTCTCAGATTTTCTCGCAAACCGACCAATAACTTTCATGAATTTGAGGACTGCTTCCTGAGAGGTCAGGTAAGGTCAAACAGGTTGAAACCTTTCAACGGTTACATAATTGACCCCTGAATTTTATGGTCCGCTTGCAAAAAGACTTGAGGATCTTTTGTTTTCAAAAACAGTTGTCATTGGGTAATTAACCTTCCTTCAAGCTAGTGCCCCGGTTCGAGTAATCGCACTCTAACCACACTAGGAACAAATTGATGGACACTTTGTCTCTCGATATAACTCACTTTTAAAACCTGAGGAATAATTAATTGGATCAATAATTGCTGAACGTTTCGGTACTCGTGACAAAAAATTATATAATGATCCAAGTGAAAATAACGCGAAAAAGGCAGAAATTATAAACAACAAAAACAATCAAGGAGTAGCTTGTAATCTGTAAGAATCTCAGCCGATAGAAATGATAAAAGGCTGAACACCCTTTTTTCGCTGTAAACCAAGGCTGGATGTTTTTCGGTAGAGGCGGGGGAAAGCCGGCTTAACTCGACTCAATATTTACTCAGCCAAGGCATCAACTAGTTACCCTTACCAAAATTTCCCGAAACGCGTTTCCTTTAAGCAAACCTCTTATATAGCTTAGCATTCAATTGGTTTGCCGTACAAAGAATGTGTCGTTTTTTTTTCCAGACACGCAGCCTCGTCAGCAACCTTCTTCCCAGGCTCTTCTCGCTCCGAGGGACGAGTAGGAGAGAACCCTGGTAACGAGGTTGTCGCATTAGTGGGATACCGGAAAAATCCAGCAGTTGATTATCTTATCGAGCACAGGTCGAGAAACAAGTCCTACATCATATCCTTTGGCCTGGAAAGCGAGATCCTGATGAGACGATTGGAGAAACGATGACTTGCCAAATCAAATTTTTACTCTGCGTTTGGATGCAATAGTGGAAAAGCTTTGACACAATGTTCTTCAGTTTAGGCAATTTCATAAAAACCTAAAATAACAAGATGAGAAACCCGGTTTGTACATGCTATCTCTGCTCCACAGGGGCCTCTTTTTGCCCCTGGGAGAACTGGGCGAGAGGAAGAAAAAGTGCACGGTACTGTTTCAAAAGTAGTTTTATTTTGTTGATATATCCAGCGAGCGGGAGCCTCTGTGTCTCTCATTGAGTCAAATAAAGCCACCACACCTTCCATAAAAAGACGAAATTTCTCACACGTTCTTGATCGAATTGTCGGCAGCTTTCTGACCTTTTTATGTAATGATACTGATGATATTATATTACTTTTATGTACATTGAAGTATATTACTGGTAAATTATTTCTTTGTTCAATAACCGTTGCTTGTTATATTATTGTTGGGTTCTGAAATTCTCTAATTGCATGATCTGTGAGATAATTTAATCTACTGGTGGTAAAATAATTCATGAAAATTTTACAGAATTAATTCAGTTGGTCTCTCTAATGTCCCAGTCACTACTCAAGTAGACATACTGTTTCAAGCAGAAACGAACTTTAGCGAGACCTAAACTGATTCCGAATTTTTTTAAAACGAACCTGTTTTAAGCGGACATCTCTATTATTCTGATATATTAATGTCTTTTTAATTAGACGAAATTTGCTAATAAGAAAATGTTAATTGGTTCGCTTAAATATCCAATATCTTTGACGACTAAACTTGTTTTGTTTACAAATACTCCATTTAACTGAATAAAACTTTTGTTAGCAAGTCTAAAGTAATCATGTTTTTCATAATTGTTTTTTTTTTAATGAAGGACACGAGGCAGGCGACGGAAAAGAGATAACGTTGAACACGGCGAGAACTGAAGAGCGGACTGTGATCAGACTGAGTACGATCGACAAATGTGAGTAGAAGAAATTTACGCTACCGACAAAGAGAAACGCTATGTTAAAATCTTGCTGAGGTTTTAATCTTCAGTCTGCCAAAATCTCCAGTTATTGTTTTGGATATGTATCTCGGGAACGTTCTTTTATCCGCAAGGACACTGTATTTGTGACAATCAGCCAGTGTATTGGCTCCTTGGTTTCGAGTTTTTGCATCGGCCTGGGACTTAAAACATAAAGTTTTTGTAACATAAGAAAACTGTTGGTAATTCAGGCAGTGAGGGATAACCAGTTGGCCTTGTCTAGTTCGGCCCTTAATTGTTTTAAAGGGGACGCAAAGAGCCCATGATTTTAGCTACTACTGTCCGAGAAGAGCAGGGAACTTAAATACGGTACCGTGTGACCCATCCGTCTTATCTTCAAACAATCTGTAATAGCAGCTTACTATTGCATCTCAGTACTCGTGGACTTACCACACCAATTTGGTTAAAGTGATCTAAGTCTAAAAAACAAATCCGGAAAATGTTTTTATATGTTCTTTTTATCGATTGACCGAAATTCCCCTAACCTTACTAGCTGTCTATCAACCTATATAAGCTTATATAGGATTCTTAGGGTATCAACAAGAGAGGATAAAGGGGACAGAGAAGGCATCCCCCATACACACCCTATCCCATAGGTAATTCGTCTTGAGTTATTTTTAGAATCGGGATAAAGTTACCTCGCGCGCTGCGTGGATGTTTCGTGGAGGTTTCGCATGACTAAACGCCATGGAAAACATGTCGGGCAAAAGGCAATGAAAGCGTAAAGAGATCGAGAGCATTTCTGAATATTGAAGCGAAGTGAGTCGGCGCTCACTTGGGAAAAGGGAATCGCTAGACTCTTTGACAACCCGTGTAAT